>NC_091583.1:29223538-29253538 GCF_042767895.1 Penaeus vannamei | reverse complement strand
GACTTCTCCGAACGAAACAAAAATTTTCGTGTTTCTAATGATGTCATGTATTCTGTGTAAGCGACTTATGCTAACGTACGTTATGATAAGAACACTCTTTTCTCATTACTCAAACCGATCTATTATATTTTCCCATTTAAATTAATAGTTTCGTGTTAGGCCTGATAGAAACAATAAGTAGAAAAAACACACGAAAGAATGAAGAAATTTTCTGAACATTTTTCTCGTTGGATGCTATATAAGTTGGATCCACTATGTATACGGATTAAATAACAATTTGAGTTATCTGCATCACTGATAAACACACAAACGCCCACGCCCACACACACACACACACACATATATATGCGTGTGTGTGTGTGTGTGTATGTGTGTGTGTTTGTGTGTGTGTGTGTGTGTGTGTGTGTGTATACATACATACATACATACATATATATATATATATATATATATATATATATATATATATATATATATATATATATATATATATATATATATGCATACATAGATATTACCTCACTTTCTCTTCACGAATAAAATAAAAAAAATCCTAGTTATAATGCTAATTAGTATTTCGATATTAATGTTATTACCATTCCTATCACACTGGTTCATCATTTCCATCGTCATCGGATTCTCAAGCAACATGGTACTCAGTCATTCATATATATAATTAGTGTCTGTCTTCGTTGTTACTTTTGTAATTTAATTCACCGCCTTCGTTTAGGTTACAAATGTAACTGGGAGATTGCAGAGAGAGTTCTCAGAGAGTGCACCTACTGTCAACAAGAGACCACCGAACCTCTCTTACACTACCTTCTAAGCTGCAAAGTAATTGAACACATTCGACCAGCTGAGTTCCAACTTACACAACTAGATGACATCGCCCTTGCAACCTCATCAGCACAAGAGTTCGCCAAAAGACTCTTAGAGAATACACCTCAGGACTTATTCATCTTTCCACCACCAAGATGAATTTATAAAGCAATCTTTGTTTATTTACATATGACAGTCAAGGTTTGTTTTAACACTTTAAATCAATAAATCAAATCTTTGTTTATTTACAAATGACAATGAAGAAATTTTGTAACACTTTAAATCAATAAATCAAATCTTTGTATATTTACAAATGAAAATCAAGGTTTTTTGTAACACTTTAAATCAATAAATCAAATTTTTGTATATTTACAAATGAAAATCAAGGATTTTGTAACACTGTAAATCAATAAATCAAATCTTTGTATATTTACTAATGAAATCAAGGTTTTTTGTAGCATTGTAAAAATAAATCACTTATGGGTAGCCTAGGGCTTAACCCGTGTCAGAGTAAATCCCTGACAAATCTAAAAAAAAAAAAAAAAAAAAAAAAAAAAAAAAAAAAAAAAAAAAAAAAAAAAAAAATTCGTTGTTACTTTTGTAATTGTCTTCATTACAGATGCAATTAACTGTATGCTTGAAGAAATTTTCTTATGCTAAATTCTTCATTATTGTAGGAAAACTTGACGGAACTTTTGGACTATTAGTTTAGAAAATACAATGTTCCTATCCTCTTACTTTATTTAAGCATACTAGTTGATTTTTATAGGTATTTTTCTTTAGTAAAAGATTTTCAGCTTCGGAGAGTGTATTACATAATTTCTTTAAGCATACGACCGAATATTTCAAGTCACTCATGAAACTGTCTCCATTATAGATGCAGTCACCCTGGCGCGGAGAAAGAAGGAAAACAAAATGAAAATATGGATGAGAGGGACAAACCATAAAGGGCATGAGCTGGAAATTGTTGATTCACGAAGGGATGCGAACCTTCGTAGCTACATGATTGAGTACCGCCGCCTCAACGGAATACATAATAGGACTACTGAGGACTACAGGGAGAAGTTCTGGGCGCAAGAAGCCGAGCACCTGGATACAGCTGCAACCAGGAACAACATTGACCGGGTATTTCAGAAAGCCTGTGCTGGGTCTCAGTTGTGAAATAAGCTAATGGCAACCTTATCAGCCATATACCTGAAAGAAGTAGCAAAGCTTGGTCTTCAGGTGAGCTAGGTGAAGGCCAAGCTTATGCATGTCAGAGATGGCCTTGATCCACAGCCCTCTCAATATTGACCCCGACGATGTGGAGTTTGTCAATTAATTTGTCTATCTGGGCCCTACAATCAATAACAATGGAGACATGACCCCGGAGATCAACCGCAGACGTGTTCTGGATATCGAAGTCAAGCAGTCTCTATGGAAGCCTCTCTGGCGTTACCGCTCTATGCCGCGAAAAGCCAAACACCGCATTTACAGTGCGTCGGTCCTGTCCGTTCTCCTCCTCGAAGCAGCAGAAACGCGGCCCCTCACGAAGACCCTGGAAAAGACGATCGACGGTTTTGACACCAGAGCTCACAGTGCCATCCAGAACGTCAGATAGCACCATCACGTTTCTAACGACGAACTACGTATAAGCACAGATCAACCTGCCGCAATCGTTGGTATGGCCACACCCTCTTGCCTGAACAAAGATATTGATCTTATAGACAAACAACAGTGGAACAGTCATGGCATCAATAAACTGAAATATATTTTCAATTTACTAAAGATTATTAGCGACGCATAGGAAGATTGAAATTTTGCAAATTATTATATGCGTATTACTAAAATATACCAAGGAGACTGGAAAAATGTGATCCACTTTATTTTGAAATAAACACGCCAATTTTTTATTCAGTTAATTGGTATTGTTTTTAAAGAAGAAGAAGAAAAAAAGGAAGATATTCCTAGAACATTTCTCTCGTTAGATATTAGACAAAATAGTTCTATCAGATTTACGAATTAAATTAAAATTGCGAATTAAATAAAATGCAGCATGAATTCCTTTTCCTGTTATAGATGTGTTTCATTTTATCCATGTCACTGTTTATATCAACATACTGTGTTTTAGTACAACCCAGAAACATTGTTTTTTTTTCAGTAAAGATAAACAATACTGAAGTAAAGGCATAGTATGATAAACAGGATCATGCAACACCGACGCTATAGTTGGTCTCTGCACATTCAGAATTTCGTATGAAAAGTCTCCCTCTTTGATGCTTTTAACCAGGCGCGGAGAAGGAAGGATAAATTAAGAAAAATGTGGTTGATGGGGACAAGACAGAAAGCGTTAGAAGAGTATTAACTATGATAAAAAAAAAAGAAAAAAATGCAAAAATGATGGCATTACTTGTACTGATAATGATGCTGATGCTGATAATGATAATAGTGATGATAATGATGATGATGATGATGATGATGATGATGATGATGATAATGACAACAAAAATAATAATGATACTACTACTAGTGATAATATTGATAATGAATACCAAAAGTAATAATAATAATTATAATGATTAGTAATTGTATTAATAATGATAATAATAATGGCAGTTATAACAAATTAGAAATAGTAATAATACCAATAATTATAAAAATATTATTAGCAATGATATATCAATAATATATTATGGCAGAAGGATAAAAAAGAACTATTACCACAACGATAATAAAACCAATAACAACAAAAATATTGACGTTATAAACCGACAAGAAGTGAACGTGATGACAGCAGTAAACTGATATATAAATGGCATTTTCCAAGGATTATTACTCAGCTCGTCGCAACATGAAATTTTGCAAAATAATATATAATTTACTTTATTAAGATATGCCATGAAAAAATATGATTCAAAGAAGTATGATATACGAAAAAAACGAGTGTCTTGAAATATTCACGCCAATTTTTATTCATTGAACTGGTATCGTGTTTGAATTACTCACGAAATTGTCTCAGTTTTCGATGCAGTTAACCAGGCATAGATAAGGAAGGATAAAAAAAATAATGAGAAAATAAGGATAGATACATGGAAGGGTTTTGATAACTATGATGAAATAAATAAAGAAAGAAACTAAAAAGATAATGGCATTGCTTCAACCGGTACTGTTGCTGTTGTTGATGATGGCAATATTTAATAAAATAGTGATAATGATTGTACTATTACTACTGCTAATAAGAAAAACCAATAGTAATAATAATAATAATCATACCAATAATAATCATATATAGTAATGATAACTACCAATGATTATAATTAAAACATTATTGTCAGTAATTAAGAAATAATAGAAAATTCAATAAAATATCCACCATTATCATAAAAAATAATAACATCAACAAAATTATCATTCATGGAGACATGACCCCGGAGATCAACCGCAGACGTGTTCTGGATATCGAAGTCAAGCAGTCTCTATGGAAGCCTCTCTGGCGTTACCGCTCTATGTCGCGAAGAGCAAAACACCGCATTTGCAGCGCGTCGGTCCTGTCCGTTCTCCTCCTCGAAGCAGCAGAAACGCGGCCCCTCACGAAGACCCTGGAAAAGACGATCGACGGTTTGGACACCAGAGCTCATAGTGCCATCCAGAACATCAGATAGCACCATCACGTTTCTAACGACGAACTACGTATAGGCACAGATCAACCTGCTGCAATCGTTGGTATGGCCACACCCTCTTGCCTGAACAAAGATATTGATCTTATAGACAAACAACACTGGAACAGTGATGGCATCAATAAACTGAAATATATTTTGAATTTACTAGAAATTATTAGCTACGCATAGGAAGATAGAAATTTTGCAAATTATTATATGCGTATTACTAAAATATACCGAGGAGACTGGAAAAATGTGATCCACTTTCTTTTGAAATAAACACTCAATTTTTTTATTCAGTTAATTGGTATTGTTTTTAAAGAATAAAAAAGGAAGAAATTCCTAGAACATTTCTCTCGTTAGATATTAGATAAAATAGATCTATCAGATTTACGAATTAAATTAAAATAAGTTTTCCGCATAAAAAGCAGCATGAATTCCTTTTCCTGTTATAGATGTGTTTCATTTTATCCGTGTCACTGTTTATATCAACATACTGTGTTTTAGTACAACCCAGAAACATTGTTTTTTTCAGTAAAGATAAACAATACTGAAGTAAAGGCATAGTATGATAAACAGGATCATGCAACACCGACGCTATAGTTGGTCTCTGCACATTCAGAATTTCGTATGAAAAGTCTCCCTCTTTGATGCTTTTAACCAGGCGCGGAGAAGGAAGGATAAATAAATAAAAATGTGGTTGATGGGGACAAGACAGAAAGCGTTAGAAGAGTATTAACTATGATAAAAAAAAAAAATGCATATAAGATGATGGCATTACTTGTACTGATAATGATGATGATGATGATGATGATAATGATAATAGTGATGATAATGATGATGATGATGATGATAACAATAATGACAACAAAAATAATAATGATACTACTACTAGTGATAATATTGATAATGAATACCAAAAGTAATAATAATAATATTTATAATGATTAGTAATTGTATTAATAATGATAATAATAATGGTAATTATAAGAAATTATAAATAGTAATAATAATTACAATAATTATAAAAATATTATAAACAATGATATATCAATAATATATTATGGTAGAAGGATAAAAAATATATATTACCACAACGATAATAAAACCAATAACAACAAAAATATTGACGTTATAAACCGACAAGAAGTGAACGTGATGACAGCAGTAAACTGAAATATAAATGGCATTTTCCAAGGATTATTATGCAGATCGTCGCCGCATGAAATTTTGCAAAATAATATATAATTTACTTTATTAAGATATGCCATGAAAAAATATGATTCAAAGAAGTATGATATACGAAAAAAACGAGTGTCTTGAAATATTCACGCCAATTTTTATTCATTGAAGTGGTATCGTGTTTGAATTACTCACGAAATTGTCTCAGTTTTCGATGCAGTTAACCAGGCATAGAGAAGGAAGGATGAAAAAAATAATGAGATAATAATAATAAATACATAGAAGGGGTTTGATAACTATGAGAAAATAAATAAATAAATAAACTAAAAAGATGATGGCATTGCTTCAACTCGTACTGTTGTTGTTATTGATAATGACAATATTTAACAATGAAATGGTGATAATGATTGTACTATTACTACTACTACTACTAAAAACCAATAGTAATAACAATAGTAATCATAGCAATGATAATTATATATAGTAATGAAAACTAACAATGATTATAATTAGAATGTTATTATCAGTAATTAAGAAATGATGGAAAATTCAATAAAATATTGATCATCTTAAAAAAAATGAAGATAATAATAATGGCAGTTATAACAAATTATAAATAGTAATAATAATTACCAATAATTATAAAAATATTTTAAATAATGAAATATCAATAATATATTACGGCAAAATGATCAAAAAGCTATTACCACAACGATAAAACCAATAACAACAAAAATATTGACGTTATAGACCGACAACAAGTGAACGTGATGACAGCAGTAAAATGAAATATAAATAACATATTCCAAGGGTTATTATTCGAGCGCGCCGACATATGAAATTTTGCAAAATATTTTATAATTAATTTTATGAAGATATGCCAAGAAAAAATGTGATTCAAAGTAGTATGATATACGAAAGAACGAGTGTCTTGAAATGTTCACGCCAATTTTTATTCATTGAACTGGTATCATGTTTGAATTACTCATGAAATTGTCTCAATTTTCGATGCAGTTAACCAGGCATAGAGAAGGAAGGATAGAAAAATAATGAGGTTGATTGGGACATTACGTAGAAGGGGTTTGATAACTATGAGAAAATAAATAAATAAACAAAATAAAAAGATTGTGGCATTGCTTCGACTCATACTGTTGTTGCTGATGATGACAATATTTAACAACAAAATAGTGAAAATGATTGTGCTATTACTACTACTAATAATAAAAACCAATAGTAATAATAATAGTAATCATAACAATAATAATTATATATAGTAATGATAACTACCAATGATTATAATTAGAACATTATTATCAGTAATTAAGAAATAATAGACAATTCAATAAAATATTTATCATTATTATAAAAAAAGATAATAATAATGGCAGTAATAACAAATTATAAATAGAAATAATAATTACCAATAATTATAAAAATATTATAAAAGATGAAATCTGAATGATAAAAAAGCTATTACCACAACGATAATAAATCCAATAACAAGAAAGATATTGACATTATAGACCCGACAACAATTGAACGTAATGACAGCAGTAAACTGAAATATAAATTGCATTTTCCAAGAATTTTTTCTCGAACCAGCGACCATATGAAATTTTGCAAAATATTTTATAATTTACTTTATTAAGATATGCTAAGAAAAAATGTGATTCAAAGAAGTATGATATACGGAAGAACGAGTGTCTTGAAATATTCACGCCAATTTTATTCATTGAACTGGTATCGTGTTTGAATTACTCATGAAATTGTCTCAGTTTTCGATGCAGTTAACCAGGCATGGAGAAGGAAGGTTGAAAAAATAATGAGATAATAATAATAAATACATGGAAGGGTTTTGATAACTATGAGAAAAAAAAATAATAAATAAAAAGATGATGGCATTGCTTCAACTCGTACTGTTGTTGTTGCTGATAATGACAAAAATTAACAATAAAATAGTGATAATGATTGTACTATTACTACTGCTAATAATAAAAACCAATAGTAATAATAATCATCATCATAACAATAATAATCATATATAGTAATGATAACTACCAATGATTATAATTAGAATATCATAATCAGTAATTAAGAAATAATAGAAAATTCAATAAAATATCTATCATTATTATAGAAAATAATAACATCAACAAAATAATCATTCATGGAGACATGACCCCGGAGATCAACCGCAGACGTGTTCTGGATATCGAAGTCAAGCAGTCTCCATGGAAGCCTCTCTGGCGTTACCGCTCTATATCGCGAAGAGCAAAACACCGCATTTACAGTGCGTCGGTCCTGTCCGTTCTCCTCCTCGAAGCAGCAGAAACGCGGCCCCTCACGAAGACCCTGGAAAAGACGATCGACGGTTTGGACACCAGAGCTCACAGTGCCATCCAGAACATCAGATAGCACCATCACGTTTTAAATGATGAACTACGTATAAGCACAGATCAACCTGCCGCAATCGTTGGTATGGCCACACCCTCTTGCCTGAACAAAGATATTGATTTTATAAACAAACACAGGAACAGTCATGGCATCAATAAACTGAAATATATTTTGAATTTACTAGAAATTATTAGCTACGCATAGGAAGATAGAAATTTTGCAAATTATTATATGCGTATTACTAAAATATACCGAGGAGACTGGAAAAATGTGATCCACTTTCTTTTGAAATAAAAACGCTAATTTATTTTTATCAAATTAATTGGTATCGTATTTAAAGAAGAAGAAGAAAAAAGAAATTACCTGAACATTTTTCTCGTTAGATATTAGACAAAATAGATCTAGCAGGTTTACGAATTAAATTCATTTTATCTGTGTCAATGTATATATCAACATACTGTGTTTTAGTACAACCCAGAAACATTGTTTTTTTCAGTAAAGATAAACAATACTGAAGTAAAGGCATAGTATGATAAACAGGATCATACGACACCGACGCTATAGTTGGTCTCTGCACATTCAGAATTTCGTATGAAAAGTCTCCCTTTTTGATGCTTTTAACCAGGCGCGGAGAAGGAAGGATAAATAAATAAAAATGTGGTTGATGGGGACAAGACAGAAAGCGTTAGAAGAGATTTTAAACTATAAAAAAAAAAAAAAAAAATGCATATAAGATGGCATTACTTGTACTGATAATGATGATGATGATAATGATAATAGTGATGATGATGATGATGTGATGATGATAATGATGATGATGATGATGATGATGATGATGATGATGATGATGATTGATGGTGATGATGAGAAGGATGATGATGTCAATAATGACAACAAAAATAATAATGATACTACTACTAATCATCATCATCATCAAGGGGGCTGACGCCGACGGGGGCGCATAGCCGCATCCACCCTTCGCTTCCACCTACGAGGATCCCTCATGGCTAGACGCCAGGCAGGGACTCGGCCCATCTCTAGTTCTTCATGGCAGGTTTGGTCGACCTGCCCAAGCCATGACTTCCTCGGTCGTCCCACAGGCCTCCTCCACCCAGGGTTGTCTCGAACAGAGACGACCTGATGGGCAGGATCATCCTGAGGAAAGCGAGCCAGGTGGCCGTATAGCCTGAGTTGGCGATCACGGATTGTGCAGATAACAGGTCTTGTGCCAGTCTCACGGTGCAACCGTTGGTTGGACACATGGTCCCGCCAACAGTACCCCATGATCTGGCGCAAGGACCTATTACAAAAGGCTTCAAGACGAGCCTCCAAGGCACAGGACAATGTCCAGGTTTCGCTACCGTATAGCAAAACTGGCATTATCAGGGCCTTGAAAACCCGTAGCTTGGTCCTTCTGCACAGGTACCGGCATCTCCAAATACTTTTGTTGAGAGAGTTCATGACCCCTGCTGCCAGGCCAATCCGTCTGCTGACTTCATGGTCTGACAGCCCAGAGTTATGAACTACACTACCAAGGTATGTAAAGCTCTCTGTGACTTCAATGTCCTTGCCGCAAGCACGTACCGACTGAACAGGTTCTCCTAACAAGTCCCCAAATTCCTGGACCTTGGTCTTGGTCCAGGAGACCTCTAGACCCAGGGGCTTCGCTTCATTGCTAAATGTATCAAGAGCCGCCACTAGGGTTTCCAAAGACTCAGATAGAATGGCAACGTCATCAGCAAAGTCAAGGTCTGTAACATTGATATTGCCCAGCGTTGCCCCACAATGACTTTGAACAGTAGCTCTGCCCAGTATCCAGTCCATGCAAGTGTTGAAAAGAGTTGGTGCAAGGACACAGCCTTGCCTCACTCCTGAACTAACAGGACAGAAGCTTGACAGGCCCCCACCACACTTTACAGCACTTTCAGTACCAGTATACAGGCTTGCTATTAGTCCAATAATCCTTGTTGGTATTCCTCTCAGCCTCAGGATCTCCCAAAGTGACTCCCCATGCACCGTATCGAACGCCTTCTTGAGGTCGATGTAGTCTGCAAGCAGCCCACGCCCGAACTCACGACGGCCCTCTACAATGACTCGAAGCGCGAGGATACGGTCTATTGTGGACTTACCAGGAGTGAATCCGGATTGCTCCAGTCTCTGGTGCCTCAGTAGATGGTCTCTGATACGTCTCAGAAGGATGTGGGCGAGAACCTTGCCTGGTATACTGAGCAGTGTGATGCCTCGGTGATTGCTGCAGTCCCAACGGTCCCCCTTCCCCTTCCAGAGAGGGATGACCACACCCCTCAACAGGTCAGGAGGAACGGTACCGGACCGTCAGATGGCAGCCAGGACAGCATGTAACCCCCGTGCCATAGGTTCACCACCAGCCTTTAACAGTTCAGCTGGTATGCCGCAGATACCAGCTGCTTTACCACTCTACTACTAATGATGATAATGAATACCAAAAGTAATAATAATAATATTTATAATGAATAGTAATAGTATTAAAAATGATAATAATAATGGCAGTTATATCAAATTATAAATAGTAATAATAATTACCAATAATTATAAAAAATATTGACGTTATAAACCGACCTGTGAACGTGATGACAGCAGTAAACTGAAATATAAATTGCATTTTCCAAGGATTATTATTCGAGCTTGCCCTCTATGAAATTTTGCAAAATATCTTATAATTTACTTTATTAAGATATTCTAAGAAAAAGTGTGGTTCAAAGAAGTATGATATACGAAAGAACGAGTGTCTTGAAATATTCACGCCAATTTTTATTCATTGAACTGGTATCGTGTTTGAATTACTCATGAAATTGTCTCGGTTTTCGATGCAGTTAACCAGGCATGGAGAAGGAAGGTTAAAAAAATAATGAGATAATAATAATAAATACATGGAAGGGTTTTGATAACTATGAGAAAATGAATAAATAAATAAACTAAAAAGATGATGGCATTGCTTCAACTGGTACTGTTGTTGTTGTTAATAAGGACAATATTTATTGACAATAAGATAATGATAATGACTGTACTATTACTACTACTAATAATAAAAACCAACAGTAATAATAATAATCATCATAACAAAAATAATTATATATAGTAATGATAACTACCAATGATTATAATTAGAACATTATTATCAGTAATTAAGAAATAATAGAAAATTCAATAAAATATTTATCATTATTATAAAAAAATATGATAATAATAATGGCAGTAATAACAAATTATAAATAGAAGTAATAATTACCAATAATTAAAGAAATATTATAAACAATGAAATATCAATAATATATTATGGCAAAAGGATAAAAAAGCTATTACCACAACGATAATAAAACCAATAACGACAACAACAACAAAAATATTGACATTATAGACCGACAAGAAGTGAACGTGGTGACAGCAGTAGACTGAAATATATAATTCATTTTCCAAGGATTATCACTCAAGATTGATACCAAATAAAATTTTGCGAAATATGTATTAATTTATTTTATTAAGACATGTCATGAAAAAAATGTGATTCAAAGAAGTATGATATACGAAAGAACGAGTGTCTTGAAATGTTCACGCCCATTTTTATTCATTGAAGTGGTATCGTGTTTGAATTACTCACGAAATTGTCTCAGTTTTCGATGCAGTTAACCAGGCATGGAGAAGGAAGGATGAAAAAATAATGAGATAATAATAATAAATACATGGAAGGGTTTTGATAACTATGAGAAAATAAATAAATAAATAAACTAAAAAGATGATGGCATTGCTTCAACTCGTACTGTTGTTGTTGCTGATGATGACAATAATTAACAATAAAATAGTGATAATGACTGTACTATTACTACTACTAAAAATAAAAAAAAACAATAGTAATACTACTAATAATAATCATAACAATAATGATTATTTATAGTAATGACAACTACCAATGTTTATAATTAGAACATTATTGTCAGTAATTATGAAATAATAGAAAATTATATAAAATATTTATCATTATTATAAAAAATTGTGATAATAATAATGGCAGTTATAACATATTATAAATAGTAATAATAATTACAAAAATTATAAAAGTACAAAAAATGAAATATCAATAATATATTAGGGCAAAATGATAAAAAAAAAGCTATTACCACAACGATAATAAAACCAATAACAAAAAAATTGACGTTATAGACCTACAACAAGTGAACGTGATGACAGCAGTAAAATGAAATATGAATAACATATTCCAAGGGTTATTGTTCGAGCGCGACGACATATGAAATTTTGCAAAATATTTTATAATTAATTTTATGAAGATATGCCAAGAAAAAATGTGATTCAAAGTAGTATGATATACGAAAGAACGAGTGTCTTGAAATGTTCACGCCAATTTTTACTAATTGAAATGGTATCATGTTTGAATTACTCATGAAATTGTCTTAATTTTCGATGCAGTTAACCAGGCATAGAGAAGGAAGGATAGAAACATAATGAGGTTGATTGGGACATTACGTAGAAGGGGTTTGATAACTATGAGAAAATAAATAAATAAACAAAATAAAAAGATTGTGGCATTGCTTCGACTCATACTGTTGTTGCTGATGATGACAATATTTAACAACAAAATAGTGAAAATGATTGTGCTATTACTACTAATAATAATAAAAACCAATAGTAATAATAATAGTAATCATAACAATAATAATTATATATAGTAATGATAACTACCAATGATTATAATTAGAACATTATTATCAGTAATTAAGAAATAATAGACAATTCAATAAAATATTTATCATTATTATAAAAATGATAATAATAATGGCAGTAATAACAAATTATAAATAGAAATAATAATTACCAATAATTATAAAAATATTATAAAAGATGAAATCTGAATGATAAAAAAGCTATTACCACAACGATAATAAATCCAATAACAAGAAAGATATTGACATTATAGACCCGACAACAATTGAACGTAATGACAGCAGTAAACTGAAATATAAATTGCATTTTCCAAGAATTGTTTCTCGAACCCGCGACCATATGAAATTTTGCAAAATATTTTATAATTTACTTTATTAAGATATGCCATGAAAAAAAATGTGATTTAAAGAATTCTGAAATACGGAAGAACGAGTGTGTTGAAATATTCACGCCAATTTTTATTCATTGAACTGGTATCGTGTTTGAATTACTCATGAAATTGTCTCGGTTTTCGATGCATTTAAACAGGCATAGAGAAGGAAGGATGAAAAAAATAATGAGAAAATAAGGATAGATACATGGAAGGGTTTTGATAACTATGATGAAATAAATAAAGAAAGAAACTAAAAAGATAATGGCATTGCTTCAACCGGTACTGTTGCTGTTGTTGATGATGGCAATATTTAATAAAATAGTGATAATGATTGTACTATTACTACTGCTAATAATAAAAACCAATAGTAATAATAATAATAATAATAACAATAATAATCATATATAGTAATGATAACTACCAATGATTATAATTAGAATATTATAATCAGTAATTAAGAAATAATAGAAAATTCAATAAAATATCTATCATTATTATAAAAAATAATATCAACAAAATAATAATTCATGGAGACATGACCCCGGAGATCAACCGCAGACGTGTTCTGGATATCGAAGTCAAGCAGTCTCTATGGAAGCCTCTCTGGCGTTACCGCTCTATATCGCGAAGAGCAAAACACCGCATTTACAGTGCGTCGGTCCTGTCCGTTCTCCTCGAAGCAGCAGAAACGCGGCCCCTCACGAAGACCCTGGAAAAGACGATCGACGGTTTGGACACCAGAGCTCACAGTGCCATCCAGAACATCAGATAGCACCATCACGTTTCAAACGACGAACTACGTATAAGCACAGATCAACCTGCCGCAATCGTTGGTATGGCCACACCCTCTTGCCTGAACAAAGGTATTGATCTTATAGACAAACACAGGAATGGTGATGGCATCAATAAACTGAAATATATTTTGAATTTACTAGGAATTATTAGTTTGCATAGGAAGATTGGAATTTTGCAAATTATTATATGCGTATAACTAAAATATACCAAGGGGACTGGAAAATGCGATCCACTTTCTTTTGAAATAAACACGCCAACTTTTCATTCAGTTAATTGGCATTGAAAGAAGAAGAAGAAGAAGAAGAAATTCTCTGAACATTTCTAATAGATCTAGCAGATTTACGAATTAAATTCAAATCAGTTTTCCGCATAAAAAGCAGCATGAATTCCTTTTCCTGTTATAGATGAGTTTCATTTTATCCGTGTCACTGTTTATATCAACATACTGTGTTTTAGTACAACCCAGAAACATTGTTTTTTTCAGTAAAGATAAACAATACTGAAGTAAAGGCATAGTATGATAAACAAGATCATGCAACACCGACGCTATAGTTGGTCTCTGCACATTCAGAATTTCGTATGAAAAGTCTCCCTCTTTGATGCTTTTAACCAGGCGCAGAAAAGGAAGGATAAATAAATAGAAATGTGATTGATGGGGACAAGACAGAAAGCGTTAGAAGAGTATTAACTATGATAAAAAAAAAATGCATATAAGATGATGGCATTACTTGTACTGATAATGATGATGATGATGATAATGATAATAGTGATGATGATGATGATGATGACGAGGATGATGATGTCAATAATGACAACAAAAATAATGATACTACTTCTAATGATAATATTGATTATAAATACCAAAAGTAATGATAATAATATTTATAATGAATAGTAATAGTATTAATAATGATGATAATAATGGCAGTTATAACAAATTAAAAATAGTAATAATAATTACAAAAATTATAAAAATATAAAAAATTAAATAACAAAAATATATTACGGCAGAAAAAAAAGCTATTACCACAACGATAAAATCAATGACAATAAAAATATTGACGTTATAAACAAGTGAACGTGATGACAGCAGTAAACTGAAATATAAATTACATTTTCCCAGGATTATTAATTGGATCGCGCGACTACAGGAAATTTTGCAAAATATTTTATAATTTACTTTATTAAGATATGCCAAGAAAAAATGTGATTCAAAGAAGTATGATATGCGAAAGAACGAGTGTCTTGAAATATTCACGCCAATTTTTACTAATTGATCTGGTATCGTGTTTGAATTACTCACGAAATTGCTTTCAGTTTTCGATGCAGTTAATCAGGCATGGAGAAGGAAGGTTGAAAAAATAATGAGATAATAATAATAATCAAATAATAGAAGGGTTTTGATAACTATGAGAAAATGAATAAATAAATAAACTAAAAAGATGATGGCATTGCTTCAACTCGTACTGTTGTTGTTGATAATGACAATATTTAACAATAAAATAGTGATAATGACTGTACTATTACTACTACTAACAATAAAAACCAATAGTAATAATAATAATAATAATCATAACAATAATAACTATATATAGTAATAATAATTACCAATGATTATAATTAGAATATTACTATCAGTAATTAAGAAATGAAAGAAAATTCAATAAAATATTTATAATTATTATAAAAAATGATAATAATAATGGGAGTTATAACAAATTATAAATAGTAATAATAATTACCAATAATTATAAAAATATTTTTAAAAATGAAATATCAATAATATATTACGGCAGAGTGATAAAAAAAAGCTATTACCACAACGATAAAACCAATAACAACAAAAATATTGACGTTATAGACCGACAACAAGTGAACGTGATGACAGCAGTAAAATGAAATATAAATAACATTAGGGGTTATTAGGGTTATTGATCGAGCGCGCCAACTCATGAAATTTTGCAAAATATTTTATAATTAATTTTATGAAGATATGCCAGGAAAAAAATGTAATTCAAAGTAGTATGATATACGAAAGAACGAGTGTCTTGAAATGTTCACGCCAATTTTTACTAATTGGAATGGTATCATGTTTGAATTACTCAAGATTGTCTCAATTTTCGATGCAGTTAACCAGGCATAGAGAAGGAAGGATAGAAAAATAATGAGGTTGATTGGGACATTACGTAGAAGGGGTTTGATAACTATGAGAAAATAAATAAATAAACAAAATAAAAAGATTGTGGCATTGCTTCGACTCATATTGTTGTTGCTGATGATGACAATATTTAACAACAAAATAGTGAAAATGATTGTGCTATTACTACTACTAATAATAAAAACCAATAGTAATAATAGTAATCATACAAAAATAATTATATATAGTAATGATAACTACCAATGATTATAATTAGAACATTATTATCAGTAATTAAGAAATAATAGACAATTCAATAAAATATTTATCGTTATTATAAAAAAGATAATAATAATGGCAGTAATAACAAATTATAAATAGAAATAATAATTACCAATAATTATAAAAATATTATAAAAGATGAAATCTGAATGATAAAAAAGGTATTACCACAACGATAATAAACCCAATAACAAGAAAGATATTGACATTATAAACCGACAACATGTGAACGTGATGACAGCAGTAAACTGATATATAAATTGCATTTTCCAAGAATTGTTTCTCGAACCAGGGACCATATGAAATTTTGCAAAATATCTTATAATTTACTTTATTAAGATATGCCAAGAAAAAAATGTGATTTAAAGGAGTATGATATACGAAAGAACGAGTGTCTTGAAATATTCACGCCCATTTTTATTCATTGAACTGGTATCGTGTTTGAATTACTCATGAAATTGTCTCGGTTTTCGAGTTAACCAGGCATGGAGAAGGAAGGATGAAAAAAATAATGAGATAATGATAATAAATACATAGGAGGGTTTTTATAACTATGAGAAAATAAATAAATAAATAAACTAAAAAGATGATGGCATTGCTTCAACTCGTACTGTTGCTGTTGATAATGACAATATTTAACAATAAAATAGTGATAATGACTGTACTATTACTACTACTAACAATAAAAACCAATAGTAATAATAATAATAATAATAACAATAATGATTATATGGAGTAATGATAACTACGAATTATTATAATTAGAACATTATTATCAGTAATTATGAAATAATAGCAAATTTTAAAAAATCTTAATCATTATTATAAAAAATTGTGATAATAATAATGGCAGTTATAACATATTATAAATAGTGATAATAATTGCAATAATTATAAAAATACAAAAAAAATAAATATCAATAATATATTACGGCAGAATGATAAAAAAAAAGCTATTACCACAACGATAAAACCAATAACAACAAAAATATTGACGTTATAAACCGACAAGAAGTGAACGTGATGACAGCAGTAAACTGAAATATAAATTGCATTTTCCAAGGATTTTTACTTGGGGCACGCGATCACAGGAAATTTTGCACAAAATTCTATAATTTACTTTATTAAGATATGCCAAAGAAAATGTGATTCAAAAAAGTATGATATATGGAAGAACGGGTGTCTTGAAATGTTCACGCCAATTTTTATTCATTGAAGTGGTATCGTGTTTGAATTACTCATGAAATTGTCTCAGTCTTCGATGCAGTTAACCAGGCATGGAGAAGGAAGGAAGAAAAAAATAATGAGATAATAACAATAAATACATGGAAGGGTTTTGATAACTATGATAAAACAAATAAATAAAATAAAAAGATGGCATTGCTTCAACTCGTACTGTTGTTGATGATGACAATATTTAAAATAAAATAGTGATAATGATTGTACTATTACTACTGATACTAATAAAAACCAATAGTAATAACAATAATAATTATAATAATAATAACTATATATAGTAATGATAACTAACAATAATTATAATTAGAATATTGTTATCAGCAATTAAGAAACAATAGAAAATAAATAAAATATTTATCATTACTATAAAAAATGATGATAATAATAATAACAGTTATAACAAATTATAAATAGAAATAATAATTATCAATAATTTAAAAAATATAAAAAATGAAATATCAATAATATATTATGGCAGAATGATAAAAATGGTATTACCACAATGATAATAAAACCAAAAACAACAAAGATATTGACGTTATAGACCGACAACAAATGTACATGATGACAGCAGTAAACTGAAATATAAATTGCATTTTCCAGGGATTGTTACTTGAACCCGCGACCCTATGAAATTTTACAAAATATATCATAATTTATTTTATTAAGATATGCCAAGAAAAAAATGTGATTTAAAGGAGTATGATATACGAAAAAACGAGTGTCTTGAAATATTCACGCCCATTTTTATTCACTGTACTGGTATCGTGTTTGAATTACTCATGAAATTGTCTCGGTTTTCGATGCAGTTAACCAGGCATAGAGAAGGAAGGATGAAAAAATAATAAGATAATAATAAGAGAAAATAAATAAATAAATAAACTAAAAAGATGATGGCATTGCTTCAACTCGTACTGTTGTTGTTACTGATAATGACAATATTGAACAATAAAATAATGATAATTACTGTACTATTACTACTAATAATAACAAAAACCAATAGTAATAATGATAATAATCATAATAATAATTATATATAGAAATGATAACTACCAATGGTTATAAATAGAATGTTATTATCAGTAATTAAGAAATGATAGAAGATTCAATAAAATATTTATCATTATTATATAATGGCAGTTATAACAAATTAAAAATAGTAATAATAATTACAAAAATTATAAAAATATAAAAAATTAAATAACAAAAATATATTACGGCAGAAAAAAAAATCTATTACCACAACGATAAAATCAATGACAATAAAAATATTGACGTTATAAACAAGTGAACGTGATGACAGCAGTAAACTGAAATATAAATTACATTTTCCCAGGATTATTAATCGGATCACGCGATCACAGGAAATTTTGCACAATATTTTATAATTTACTTTATTAAGATATGCCAAGAAAAAATGTGATTCAAAGAAGTATGATATGCGAAAGAACGAGTGTCTTGAAATATTCACGCCAATTTTTACTAATTGATCTGGTATCGTGTTTGAATTACTCACGAAATTGCTTTCAGTTTTCGATGCAGTTAACCAGGCATGGAGAAGGAAGGTTAAAAATATAATGAGATAATAATAATAAATACATGGAAGGGTTTTGATAATTATGAGAAAATAAATAAATAAACAAAATAAAAAGGTGATGACATTGTTTCAACTCGTGCTGTTGTTGTTGCTGATGATGACAATAATTAACAATAAAATAGTGATAATGATTGTACTATTACTACTACTAATAAGAAAAACCAATAGTAATAATAATAATAATCATAACAATAATAATTATATATAGTAATGATAACTACAATGATTATAATTAGAACATTATTATCAGTAATTAAGAAATAATAGAAAATTCAATAAAATATTTATTATTATTAAAAAAAATTATGATAATAATAATGGCAGTTGTAACAAATAATAAATAGTAATAATAATTACAAAAATCATAAAAGTATAAAAAATGATATATCAATAATATATTACGGCAGAATGATAAAAAAAGCTATTACCACAACGATAATAAAACCAATAACAACAAAAATATTGACGTTATAGACCGACAACAAGTGAACGTGATGACAGCAGTAAACTGAAATATAAATTGCATTTTCCAAGGATTATTATTCAGGCTCCTCCCTACATGAAATTTTGCAAAATATTTTATAATTTACTTTATTAAGATATGCCAAGAAAAATGTGATTCAAAGAATTATGATATACGAAAAAACGAGTGTCTTGAAATATTCACGCCCATTTTTATTCATTGAACTGGTATCGTGTTTGAATTACTCATGAAATTGTCTCGGATGAAAAAATAATGAGATAATTATAATAAATACATGGAAGGGTTTTGATAATTATGAGAAAATAAATAAATAAACAAAATAAAAAGGTGATGACATTGTTTCAACTCGTGTTGTTGTTGTTGCTGATGATGACAATAATTAACAATAAAATAGTGATAATGACTGTACTATTACTATTACTAAAAAAATATATATGTATATATAGTACTACTACTAATAATAATCATAACAATAATGATAAGATATAGTAATGACAACTACCAATGTTTATAATTAGAACATTATTGTAAGTAATTATGAAATAATAGAAAATTATATAAAATATTTATCATTATTATAAAAAATGGTGATAATAATAATGGCAGTTATAACATTATAAATAGTAATGATAATTACAAACATTATAAAAGTATAAAAAATGAAATATCAATAATATATTACGGCAAAATGATCAAAAAGCTATTACTACAACGATAAAACCAATAACAACAAAAATATTGACGTTATAAACCGACAAGTGAACGTGATGACAGCAGTAAACTGAAATATAAGTAGCATTTTCCAAGGATTATTATTCAGATCGTCGCCGCATGAAATTTTGCAAAATATTTTATAGTCTGCTTTATTAAGATATGCCATGAAAAAATATGATTCAAAGAAGTATGATATACGAAAAAAAACGAGTGTCTTAAAATATTCACGCCCATTTTTATTCATTGAAGTGGTATCGTGTTTGAATTACTCACGAAATTGTCTCAGTTTTCGATGCAGTTAACCAGGCATAGATAAGGAAGGATGAAAAAAATAATGAGATATTAAGGATAAATACATGGAAGGGTTTTGATAACTATGATGAAATAAAGAAAGAAAGAAACTAAAAAGATGATGGCATTGCTTCAACTCGTACTGTTGCTGTTGTTGATGATGGCAATATTTAATAAAATAGTGATAATGATTGTACTATTACTACTGCTAATAATAAAAACCAATAGTAATAATAATAATAATCATACCAATAATAATCATGTATAGTAATGATAACTACCAATGATTATAATTAAAACATTATTGTCAGTAATTAAGAAATAATAGAAAATTCAATAAAATATCTATCATTATTATAGAAGATAATAACATCAACAAAATAATCATTCATGGAGACATGACCCCGGAGATCAACCGCAGACGTGTTCTGGATATCGAAGTCAAGCAGTCTCCATGGAAGCCTCTCTGGCGTTACCGCTCTATGTCGCGAAGAGCAAAACACCGCATTTACAGTGCGTCGGTCCTGTCCGTTCTCCTCGAAGCAGCAGAAACGCGGCCCCTCACGAAGACCCTGGAAAAGACGATCGACGGTTTGGACACCAGAGCTCACAGTACCATCCAGAACGTCAGATAGCACCATCACGTTTCAAACGACGAACTACGTATAAGCACAGATCAACCTGCCGCAATCGTTGGTATGGCCACACCCTCTTGCCTGAACAAAGATATTGATTTTATAAACAAACACAGGAACAGTCATGGCATCAATAAACTGAAATATATTTAGAATTTACTAGAAATTATTAACAATGCATAGGAAAATTGAAATTTTGCAAATTATTATATGCGTATTGCTAAAATATACCGAGGAGACTGGAAAAATGTGATCCACTTTCTTTTGAAATAAAAAACCTATTTTTTTCAAATTAATTGGTATCGTATTTAAAAAGAACAAGAAAAAAAAAGATATTAGACAAAATAGATCTAGCAGGTATACGAATTAAATTCATTTTATCTGTGTCAATGTATATATCAACATACTGTGTTTTAGTACAACCCAGAAACATTGTTTTTTTTTTTTTTAGTAAAGATAAACAATACTGAAGTAAAGGCATAGTATGATAAACAGGATCATGCAACACCGACGCTATAGTTGGTCTCTGCACATTCAGAATTTCGTACGAAAAGTCTCCCTTTTTGATGCTTTTAACCAGGCGCGGAGAAGGAAGGATAAAAAAATAAAAGTGTGAATGATGGGGACAAGACAGAAAGCGTTAGAAGAGCTTTTAAACTATACACACACACACACACACACAAACACACACACACACACACACACACACACACACACACACACACACACACACACACACATATATATATATATATATATATATATATATATATATATATATATATATATATATATATATATATATATATATATATATATATAAATGCAAATAAGATGATGGTATTACTTGTACTGATAATGATGATGATGATGATAATGATGATGATGATGATGATGATGATGATGATGATGATGATGATGATGATGATGATGATGATGATGATGATGATGATGATGATGTCAATAATGACAACAAAAATACTACTACTACTACTAATCATCATCATCATCAAGGGGGCTGACGCCGACGGGGGCGCATAGTCGCATCCACCCTTCGCTTCCACCTACGAGGATCCCTCATGGCTAGACGCCAGGCAGGGACTCGGCCCATCTCTAGTTCTTCATGGCAGGTTTGGTCGATCTGCCCAAGCCATGACTTCCTCGGTCGTCCCACAGGCCTCCTCCACCCAGGGTTGTCTCGAACAGAGACGACCTGATGGGCAGGATCATCCTGAGGAAAGCGAGCCAGGTGGCCATATAGCTGGCGATCACGGATTGTGCAGATAACAGGTTTTGTGCCAGTCTCACGGTGCAACCGTTGGTTGGACACATGGTCCCGCCAACAGTACCCCATGATCTGGCGCAAGGACCTATTACAAAAGGCTTCAAGACGAGCCTCCAAGGCACAGGACAATGTCCAGGTTTCGCTACCGTATAGCAAAACTGGCATTATCAGGGCCTTGAAAACCCATAGCTTGGTCCTTCTGCACAGGTACCGACATCTCCAAATACACTTGTTGAGAGAGTTCATGACCCCTGCTGCCAGGCCAATCCGTCTGCTGACTTCATGGTCTGACAGCCCAGAGTTATGAACTACACTACCAAGGTATGTAAAGCTCTCTGTGACTTCAATGTCCTCGCCGCAAGCACGTACCGACTGAACAGGTTCTCCTAACAAGTCCCCAAATTCCTGGACCTTGGTCTTGGTCCAGGAGACCTCTAGACCCAGGGGCTTCGCTTCATTGCTAAATGCATCAAGAGCCGCCACTAGGGTTTCCAAAGACTCAGATAGAATGGCAACGTCATCAGCAAAGTCAAGGTCTGTAACATTGATATTGCCCAGCGTTGCCCCACAATGACTTTGAACAGTAGCTCTGCCCAGTATCCAGTCCATGCAAGTGTTGAAAAGAGTTGGTGCAAGGACACAGCCTTGCCTCACTCCTGAACTAACAGGAAAGAAGCTTGACAGGCCCCCACCACACTTTACAGCACTTTCAGTACCAGTATACAGGCTTGCTATTAGTCCAATAATCCTTGTTGGTATTCCTCTCAGCCTCAGGATCTCCCAAAGTGACTCCCGATGCACCGTATCGAACGCCTTCTTGAGGTCGATGTAGGCTGCAAGCAGCCCACGCCCAAACTCACGACGGCGCTCTACAATGACTCGAAGCGCGAGGATACGGTCTATTGTGGACTTACCAGGAGTGAATCCGGATTGCTCCAGTCTCTGGTTCCTCAGTAGATGGTCTCTGATACGTCTCAGAAGGATGTGGGCGAGAACCTTGCCTGGTATACTGAGCAGTGTGATGCCTCGGTGATTGCTGCAGTCCCAACGGTCCCCCTTCCCCTTCCAGAGAAGGATGACCACACCCCTCAACAGGTCAGGAGGAACGGTACCGGACCGTCAGATGGCAGCCAGGACAGCATGTAACCCCCGTGCCATAGGTTCACCACCAGCCTTTAACAGTTCAGCTGGTATGCCACAGATACCAGCTGCTTTACCACTCTACTACTAATGATAATGAATACCAAAAGTAATAATAATAATATTTATAATGAATAGTAATAGTATTAAAAATGATAATAATAATGGCAGTTATAACAAATTATAAATAGTAATAATAATTACCAATAATTATAAAAAATATTGACGTTATAAACCGACAAGTGAACGTGATGGCAGCAGTAAACTGAAATATAAATTGCATTTTCCAAGGATTATTATTCGAGCTTGCCCTGTATGAAATTTTGCAAAATATCTTATAATTTACTTTATTAAGATATTCTAAGAAAAAGTGTGGTTCAAAGAAGTATGATATACGAAAGAACGAGTGTCTTGAAATATTCTCGCCAATTTTTATTCATTGAACTGGTATCGTGTTTGAATTACTAATGAAATTGTCTCTATTTTCGATGCAGTTAACCAGGCATGGAGAAGGAAGGTTAAAAAAAGATAATAATAAATACATGGAAGGGTTTTGATAACTATGATGAAATAAATAAATCAATAAAATAAAAAGATGATGGCATTGCTTCAACTCGTACTGTTGTTGTTGATAATGAAAATATTTAATAAAATAGTGATAATGATTGTACTATTACTATTACTACAACTAAAAACCAATAGTAATAACAATAATAATCGTCATAATAATAATTATATATAGTAATGAAAACTAATAATGATTATAATTAGAATGTTATTATCAGTAATTAAGAAATGATAGAAAATTCAATAAAATATTGATCATCTTAAAAAAATTAAGATAATAATAATGGCAGTTATAACAAATTATAAATAGTAATAATAATTACCAATAATTATAAAAATATTTTTAAAAATGAAATATCAATAATATATTACGGCAGAGTGATAAAAAAAAGGCTATTACCACAACGATAAAACCAATAACAACAAAAATATTGACGTTATAGACCGACAACAAGTGAACGTGATGACAGCAGTAAAATGAAATATAAATAACATATTCCAAGGGTTATTATTCGAGCGCGCCGACATATGAAATTTTGCAAAATATTTTATAATTAATTTTATGAAGATATGCCAAGAAAAAATGTGATTCAAAGTAGTATGATATACGAAAGAACGAGTGTCTTGAAATGTTCACGCCAATTTTTACTAATTGAAATGGTATCATGTTTGAATTACTCACGAAATTGTCTCAGTTTTCGATGCAGTTAACCAGGCATGGAGAAGGAAGGTTAAAAAAGATAATAATAAATACATGGAAGGGTTTTGATAACTATGATGAAATAAATAAATCAATAAAATAAAAAGATGATGGCATTGCTTCAACTCGTACTGTTGTTGTTGATAATGAAAATATTTAATAAAATAGTGATAATGATTGTACTATTACTACTAATAATAAAAACCAAGAGTAATAATAATCATCATCATAATAATAATTATATATAGTAATGATAACTACCAATCATTACAATTAGAACATTATTATCAGTAATTAAGAAATAATAGAAAATTCAGTCAAATATTAATCATTATTATAAAAAAAAAATGATAATGATGCAGTAATAACAAATTATAAATAGAAGTAATAATTACCAATAATTAAAGAAATATTATAAACAATGAAATATCAATAATATATTATGGCAAAAGGATAAAAAAGCTATTACCACAACGATAATAAAACCAATAACAACAACAACAACAAAAAATATTGACATTATAGACCGACAAGAAGTGAACGTGGTGACAGCAGTAAACTGAAATATATATTTCATTTTCCAAGGATTATGACTCAAGATTGATACCAAATGAAATTTTGCAAAATGTTATAATTTATTTTATTAAGACATGTTATGAAAAAAATGTGATTCAAAAGAATATGATATACGAAAGAACGAGTGTCTTGAAATGTTCACGCCAATTTTTATTCATTGAACTGGTATCGTGTTTGAATTACTCATGAAATTGTCTCAGTTTTCGATGCAGTTAACCAGGCATGGAGAAGGAAGGATGAAAAAATAATGAGATAATAATAATAAATACATGGAAGGGTTTTGATAATTATGAGAAAATAAATAAATAAACAAAATAAAAAGGTGATGACATTGTTTCAACTCGTGTTGTTGTTGTTGCTGATGATGACAATAATTAACAATAAAATAGTGATAATGACTGTACTATTACTATTACTAAATAAATATATATGTATATTTAGTACTAATAATAATAATAATCATAACAATAATGATAAGATATAGTAATGACAACTACCAATGTTTATAATTAGAACATTATTGTAAGTAATTATGAAATAATAGAAAATTATATAAAATATTTATCATTATTATAAAAAATGGTGATAATAATAATGGCAGTTATAACATTATAAATAGTAATGATAATTACAAACATTATAAAAGTATAAAAAATGAAATATCAATAATATATTACGGCAAAATGATCAAAAAGCTATTACTACAACGATAAAACCAATAACAACAAAAATATTGACGTTATAAACCGACAAGTGAACGTGATGACAGCAGTAAACTGAAATATAAGTAGCATTTTCCAAGGATTATTATTCAGATCGTCGCCGCATGAAATTTTGCAAAATATTTTATAGTCTGCTTTATTAAGATATGCCATGAAAAAATATGATTCAAAGTATGATATACGAAAAAAAACGAGTGTCTTAAAATATCCACGCCCATTTTTATTCACTGAAGTGGTATCGTGTTTGAATTACTCACGAAATTGTCTCAGTTTTCGATGCAGTTAACCAGGCATAGAGAAGGAAGGATGAAAAAAATAATGAGATAATAAGGATAAATACATGGAAGGGTTTTGATAACTATGATGAAATAAATAAAGAAAGAAACTAAAAAGATGATGGCATTGCTTCAACTCGTACTGTTGTTCTTGATGATGACAATATTTAACAATAAAATAGTGATAATGATTGTACTATTACTACTACTAATAACAAAAACCAATAGTAATGATAATAAGAATCTTAACAATAATAATTATATATAGTAATGATAACTACTAATGATTATAATCAGAATATTATTATCAGTAATTAAGAAATAATAGAAAATTCAATGATTATTTATCATTATTAAAAAAAAGGATGATGATAATGGCAATTATAAAAAAAATATTAATAGTAATAATAATTACCAATAATTTTTAAATTATTATAAAAAATGAAATATCAATAATATATTATGGGAGAATGATAAAAAAAGCTATTACCACAACGATAATAAAACTAATAACAACAAAAATATTGACGTTATAGACCGACAACAAATGTACATGATGACAGCAGTAAACTGAAATATAAATTGCATTTTCCAGGAATTGTTACCAGCTTCCCCGAGCGTATGAAATTTCGCAAAATATTTTCAAATTTATTTTAATAAGATATGCCAAGAAAAAATGTGATTCAAAGGAGTATGATATACGAAAGAACGAGTGTCTTGAAATATTCACGCTAATTTTTATTCACTGAACTGGTATCGCGTCTGATAGAGATACAGATAGAGTTCTCTGCTTAATAAAAAAAAAACATGCATTCATTTTTCCTGTAATAGTTCTCTCAATTTATCCGTGTCACTGTCTATGTCAGCGAACTGTGTTTTATTACAAAAGATAAACATTTTTATAGTAAATATAAACAATACTAAAGTAAAGGCAAAGCTTGTTTTACGGGATCGTGTGACAGCGACGCTATAATTGGTCTCTGCACATTCGGAATTACTCATGAAATTGTCTTTATTTTACATGCTGTTAACCAGAGGAGGAAAAGGATAAAGAAATAAGAATGTGGTTGATGCGGGCAAGACATAGAAGGCGTTAGAAGGGTACTGATAACTATTGTTAAAAAAAGAACAGAAAAATACAAATAGAGTGATGGAATTCCTTCAACTTTTACTGTTAATGATAATGATGTTGATGATGATGATGATGATGATGATGATGATGATGATGGTGGTGATGGTGATTGGGAAGGATTATATTGTAGTTCTCATTAATTCCATAAGGGAAAATAACATCGAAAAAATATATATTTGCATAATATCTATGTAAGGATATATTTTTCAAAAAGGATATTTATGCACCATATTTTATATAACGTTTCTTGTTATTTGTTTTTATTTATAAGAGTATTTATTGATGGATTTTTAAGCATTTTAAATATTTCAATATTTCAATCTCACAAGGTATTCGCTGTTGACACGGTGAAGGAAGGAAACAGAAAGGAAAATGTAATTGATAAGGACAAGACAAAGGTGGGTTCGTTAGAGTTTTCATGAGGATGACAATAATAATAATGGAAAAAATAAATGATAAAATGATAATAATAAAATAACTACAGATGGTGCTGAGACTATTAATAAGATTGATAAAAAAAATCCTAGTTTCGAAATCACTGAAATATCTATCTATCTATCTCTATCTATCTATGTATCTATCTATCTATATATCTATCCATCTATCTATCTATCTATCTATCTATCTATCTATCTATCTATCTATCTATCTATCTATCTATCTATCTATCTCTATCTATCTCTCTCTCTCTCTCTCTCTCTCTCTCTCTCTCTCTCTCTCTCTCTCTCTCTCTCTCTCTCTCTCTCTCTATATATATATATATATATATATATATATATATATATATATATATATATGTATATATATGTATATATATATATATATATATATATATATATATATATATATATATATGTATGTATATATATATATATATATATATATATATATATATATATATATATATATATATATATATATGTGTGTGTGTGTGTGTGTGTGTGTGTGTGTGTGTGTGTATGTATGTAAAGTTTCATATTCACTAGACACACAAAATAAATTTCAATACCGGAGAATCAGATATATTATGATTTTTTTTCTTCAAATATAAATCAGTTTGCGCCTTAGACAAGTTCCATTGTCGATTTTTATATTCTAAACATATGATTATCTACACGTAAATAGTTTCACTATAATAATCCACACATGAATAGTTTTAGTTCCCCAAAAAATGAAAATACTTTCACTGTCTCACTCATTTCACAATAGATGGAAATTAGATTCCAAATCTATCAAACATTTCGTTGTTTCAAGAGACACCCGTTGCAGATAGAAAAATCAAATTTATTCTTTATAATTTGAATATTCATAACATTTTGACATCCTTTCCTCACTATTGGAATTTTTTCATACAGATATTTTTGAAATCATCACAATTAGAATTCTTTCATATAGATATTTTTTTTTTTTTTTAATCATTTCAACCAATCACAGTCATCGATAGAGACAAGCCTATCCACTCACGGAATACTACTACATTTATATACTATACATTTTACATACTATATATTTATTGACAGACAGAAAATATTACCTCCAGACTCGCGGATGAGAAGACAGAGAAAGAAGGGGGGGGGAGAAAGAGGGAGAGAAGGGGGGAGGGAGAGAGAGAGAGAGGGAGGGAGGGAGGGAGAGGGAGAGAGAGAGAAGCGTGGATGGAAAGGGAGACAGAGAAGGAGGGAGGGAGGAATGAGTGAAAGGGAAGGAGAGAGAGAGGCGGGGAGGGGGGGGAGAGGAGAGAGGAAGAGAGAGAGAGAGAAGGGGGGGAGGGGAGAGGGGAGGGAGAGAGAGAGAGAGGGGGGGAGGGAGAGAGAGAGAGAGAGAGAGAGAGAGAGAGAGAGAGAGAGAGAGAGAGAGAGAGAGAGAGAGAGAGAGAGAGAGAGAGAGAGAGAGAGAGAGAGAGAGAGAGAGAGAGAGAGAGGGAGACAGAGAGAGACAGAGAGGGAGGGAGGGAAGGAAGGAGGGAGGGAGAGGGAGAGAGAGAGAAGCGGGGAAGGAAAGGGAGACAGAGAAGGAGGGAGGGAGAAGGGAGGAGTGAGTGAAATGGAAGGAGAGAGAGGGGGGGAGGGGGGAGAGGAGAGAGGAGAGGGGGAGGGGGAGGGGGAGAGGAGAGAGGGAGAGAGAGAGAGAAGGACGTACTATAGAAGAAGGAGGGTGGGAGAAAGAGAGAGAGTGAGAAGGGGGAAGGAGACAGAGAGAGAGAGAAGGACGTACTATAGAAGAAGGAGGGTGGGAGAAAGAGAGAGAGAGAGAAGGGGGGAGGAGACAGAGAGAGAAAGAGGAGCGAACGAGAGAGAGAGAAAGAGA
>NC_091583.1:29188538-29216038 GCF_042767895.1 Penaeus vannamei | reverse complement strand
ATGTTCACTTAATAAATTATCCATAGAATTGTTGCTTCAGATTCAGCGAAATACAGAGGACACATATATACTTTTTAAAAGATTATTTCTTGGTGCAGATGGCTTTAGGGGCAAATATCTTAGTCTCAATAAAACTTTTATTAGTAGTCGGAACTGATTGTAATTTATCATGCTCTCTCTTTTCCTCTCTTTTTTCTTTCTCTTTCCCTCTCTCTATCTTTCTTTTTGTATCTCTCCATATCTCTGTTCTCACTCTCTCGCTATTTCTTTCTCTCTCTCTCTCTCCTCTCTGTTTCTTTATCTAATTCTTTGACCCCCCACCCTCCACCTCTCTCTCTCTACCTAGCTCAGTCTCTCTCGCTTTCTCTTTCTCCTCTCTTTTTCTCAGGTCATCTCTCTCCATACATATATTTATTTATTTTAACACCCTTTCCCTCCCCCCCCCCCTCTCTCTCTGCTTCTCTGTCTGTCTGTTCGTCTCTCTCTCTCTCTCTCTCTCTCTCTCTCTCTCTCTCTCTCTCTCTCTCTCTCTCTCTCTCTCTCTCTCTCTCTCTCTCTCTCTCTCTCTCTCTCTGTAGTGCAATGGCAACGTGCTGATCTAGCAATCTTGCTGAGCTACGTTCGTTCCTTAGGCCTTCCCTTGCTCACAGGGGGAGATTCAGAAGCAAAAATGAAACAGCAAATAATATCCATTGTAACAAATGGAATTGAAAGTTAATCTCCCTCTCTTTATCTCTCTTCTCGTACTATCTATCGCAATGTTTTTTCTTTCTTTCTTTCCTATTTAATTTGTAATCTTTTGTTATGTCTGTGCCTGTCAGTCAATTTTTTTTTCTAGCTTCATCTGTGTGACTGTGTGTTCTTTTGAGTCTGTTTAGTTTTATCTATTTATAACTGTCTATCCCTGTGTTTACTTGTGTTAATGCCTTAATCTCTGTCTTTTAATGTGCCTTTCTGTCTGCTTGTCTGTCCGATTTTATCTATAGATCAGTCTCATTTTATTTAGATGTGTCTTTGTGTATATCGTCTACCAGCATGGTTGTATCAATGTCTGTCTGTGTATTTCTCTATCTATTACTTTGTATTTATCCATCTTTCTCTATTTGAGCTGCCTGTGACTTTCAGTATATTTATCCTGTCTCTGTCTATCTCTGCCTCAAATTATTTTTCCCGCTATAATATGTCTATTAAAGTTGATATTCCTTCAAGTTTATTTTCTCTAACTTTATGAATATTGTCAGATGATATGATATAGATTTGAGTGTACTTTCACCTTAGAACAAATACAGAAATCTTATACCATAAATCGCTATAAATGACAAAAACAATGTACCACTCGTACATATCAAACATAATGAACATAAATTTACATAATTCTTCATAATATTGTTTTAAAATTTAATAAGAAATGGCAAATAGTACCGTTAATGAATCAGTTTATCACATATTTCCTGATACTGATGACACTGTGGTAAAACATATCTGCTTGTGATGTATGGTAATATTTTCACAAATACTTGTACATTCACACCGGGAACTTTTTCTCTCATCCATTATCTTTTCTTTCACTCCCTCTTTCAATTTCTCTCTTCCTTTCAAACAAAATTAAAAGAGCAGAATAATAGAAATAGAGCTAATGTAAAATAACACTTCAAGCAGAATAGAAAGAGATGGATAAGAACCCTGAAACGAGAGGAAAATCAAATCAAGAGACAGGCAGAGAGCCATATTCCTCCTGCATTTCAATCTCACATTCTCTGCACATTCACTCACACTTTTGTCCACATATGTACTTTTCAAAAGATTATTTCTTGATGCTGAGAACTTTAGGGGCACTTAATTCATTATAGGTGGTTTATATTTATCTAAATAAACTTTTATTGTTAGTCGGAACTTTTAATAATTTATTATCCTCTCTTTTTCTCTCTTTTTTTTCTTGCGCTTTTCGTCTATCAGGTTGCTTTTATGTTAATGGTTTTCTGTATATTTATCCTGTCTACCTCTGCCTCTGTTTTTACTTTCTCTTTATCGCAATACTGATGTTATTAATTCAAGTTAATTACTTATCTTGACAGGGTATAGTATTATGTGTACTTTCAACTTAGAACAATGTCAGAAATCTTGTTCGATGGATCTATAAAGTTAAAAATAATGTCCCACTCGTACATAGCACAAATTATGAATGTAAATATATATATATATATATATATATATATATATATATATATATATATATATATATATATATATATATATATATATGTGTGTGTGTGTGTGTGTGTGTGTGTGTGTGTGTGTGTGTGTGTGTGTGTGTGTGTGTGTTGATGTTATTCCTTCAAGTAATTATATTCGCTCTCGACCTTATGAATTTCTTTTATGTTATAGTATTACGTGTATTTTCAAATTTTTGATGGATCAATATAACTAATAATTAAAACTAATTGCAACTAATAGATGTCACACAATTCGAGTATCAGTTTGCAACATGATTTATTGTTGTGTCAAAATTTCGACCAAGGGCACTAAACGTACTGTTCTAATCTCAGTTTAATATATATTTCATAGTACTGATGACATTGTGGGAAAATATATCATTGTTTGTAATTTATGGTGTCTGAATAGATTAATTTGTATTCTGAACTTTTTTTTTTTGTAATATATACTCTTCCTCTCAACTAGATTTAAATGACGTAATAAAATTTAGAGAGAATACAATATAAACACATTTCAAAAGAAGAGAAAGAGCAGGACAAGAACCCTCAAACGAGAGGAAAATCAAATCAAGAGACAGGCAGGGATCAATATTCCTCCTGCATTTCAAACTCACTTTTTCACCCTATGCACATTCACTCACACCTTTGTCCTGTCTACTCCATTCAAGGGGCTGCAGCACTCATCTATTATGCAGGAATTACCTTCATATTTCATAGCGGTTACTATATTATCTTTCTATTTGTGTCTCACTTCCTTTCCCCCCTTCTCTAATCCTCTCTCTCTCTCTCTCTCCTCTCAATTTCTTTAACACCCCTCTCCCTCCCTCTCTCTACCTTTCTCAGTCTCTTTGTCTCTTTCACACTCTCTCTTTTGTTCTCGGTTTTTCTATTTCTCTAACTACCCCGCCCCCCCCCTCTCTATTTCTCTCCCCCACCCCATTTTCTCTCTAGCTATTTCTAAATTTCTCTAATCTTTTCTTAAGACCCTTTCCTCCCCCCCCCTTTCTCTTTCACACTCTTTCCTCTCTTCTTCTCTAGTCATCAATTTCTCTAACTCTCTCTATATGTCTTTCTCACCCTTACTCTCTCTCTCTCTCTCTCTCTCTCTCTCTCTTGTGTTACTGTTACAATCTTGTTTTCTTTCTTTCTTTTTTGATTAGTTTTTGTCATGTCTGTGCCACAGTCTGTCTCTCAGGTTGATTTTCTCAATCCTTATATTCCTCTCTGCGTGTTCTTTCGTGTCTGTTTACTTTTAAATATTTGTACTAGTCTGTGTTTCTGTCTACTTGTGTGAATATCTCTCCATTTGGTTTTATCTATCGGTCAGTCTCATTTATTTACCCTGTCTCTGCCTACCTCTCACTCTGTTTGTCTCTTTCTTTTTGACACTGTACTGATCTTTAGATTTGTCTATTAGAGTTGATGTTATTCCTACAAGTTAATTTTCTTTCTTCTGAACTTTATGAATTACCCAAGTTTATATGATAAAGTGTTGTGTTCTTTCAACTGAGAACAATTTCAGAGAAATCTTGTTCGATGGATCTATAAAACGGACAATAAAAATAATGTCCCACTCGTACATATATATTATAAAAAGAAATTTAAGTGCTTCATAATTATTTTAAAAATTCACACGGACAACCAAGCTGTACGCTTTGATGTTGACTCAATTTAAAATATATTTAATGGTACTGATGACATTGTGGAAAATCATATTTTTTTCATAAAAATCATTCATAGTTGGAACTTTTTCTGGAATTTATTATCCTTTTTCTCTCTCCCTCTCTCGCTTTCTTTCTTCCTTTCAAGCAAAATTAAAGTGCAGAATAAGAAATCAGAGCGAATGTCAAATAATCACATTTCAAAGAAGAGAAAGAGCTGGACAAGAACCCTCAAACGAGAGACAGGCAGCGGTCAATATTGCTCCTGCATTTCAATCTCACTTTCTCACTCTATGCGCATTCACTCACACCTTTCTCCTGTCTACTGAATTGAAGGGGCTGCAGCACTCATCTATTATGCAGGAATTACTCACCTTCATATTACACAGTGGTTACTATATTAACTTTATTGTTACTCGTATCTGTATGTTGACCTGTCATTGCAGTTATTTTTTCATCCTCTCTCTTTTTCTCTCTTTCATTTTCTTTTTCTAACTCTATCTATCTTTCTATTTGTGTCTCTCTTCCTTTCCACCTTTCTCTAATCCTTTCTCTCTCTCCTCTCAATTTCTTTAACACTCCCATCCCTCCCTCTCCCTACCTTTCTCAGTCTCTTTCTCTTTATCACTCATTCTTTCTTGTTGTCTGTTTCTCTGTTTCTCTAACTACCCCCCACTCTCCCCCCCCCACCCATTTTCTCTCTTACTATTTCTTTATTTCTCTAATCTTTCCTTAATCTAAGACGCTTTCCTCCCCCCCTCTCTCCCTTTCTCTTTAACACTCTTTCCTCTCTTCTCTATTCATCAGTTTCTCTAACTCTCTCTATCTGTCTTTCTCACACTGTCTGTCTCTATTTCTCGCTCTCTCTCTCGTCTTACTATTACAATCCTGTTTTCTTTCTTTCCTTTTTAATTAATTTTATTCATGTCTGTGCCTCAGTCTGTCTCTCAGGTTGATTTTCTCAATCCCTATATTCCTCTCTGCGTGTTCTTTCGTGTCTGTTTACTTTTAAATATTTGTACAAGTCTGTGTTTCTGTGTCTACTTGTGTGAATATCTCTCCATCTGTCTTTTTATGTCTTTCTGTCTGTTTGTCTGCCCGGTTTTATCTATCGGTCATTCTCATTTCCTTGAAATGTGTCTTTGTTTATATCGTCTATCAGCATGATTGTAATTAAGTCTTGTCTCTGTGTTTCTATATTCGTCACTTTGGATTTATCCATCTTTGCCTATGTCTCTCTTCGTCTATCGGGTTGCTTTTAGGATGCCAATGTCTTTCAGTATATTAATCCTGTTTCTGTCTACCTCCGCTTCTGATTGTCTTTCTCTTTACCTCTATACTGACCTTTATATCTGCCAATCAGAGTTTATGTTATTCTCATAAATTAATTTTCTCTCTCGAAAACTTTATGAATTATCCAAGTTGATTTGATATAGTGTTGTGTTCTTTCAATAGATGTAGAGAAATTTGGTTCGATGGATCTATATACTGACAATGTACCTCTAAAACATAAAACTTTAAATACTCTTCAAAGCTATTTCAAAATTTCTCACGCAAAGCCTATACTTACTGATGTTGACTCAGTTTAGAATATATTTAATGGTACTGATGACATTGTGGAAAATCATCTCATTGCTTGATATTTTTTTTTTTATAAAAATTCATTCGAAGTCGGAACCTTTCATGGAATGTATTATCCTTTCTCTCTCTCCCTCTCTCGCTTTCTCTCTTCCTTCCACGCAAAATTAAAGAGCAGAATGAGAAACAAAGCGAATGGAAAATAAACACATTTCAAAAGAGGAAAAAGAGCTGGACAAGAACCCTCAAACGAGAGGAAAATCAAATCAAGAGACAGGCAGGGATCAATATTCCTCCTGCATTTCAAACTCACTTTCTCACCCTATGCACATTCACTCACACCTTCCTCCTGTCCACTCCATTCAAGGGGCTGCATCAGTCATCTATTATGCTGCACTTACCTTCATATTACACAGCTCTTCGTATATCAACACTAATGTTACTCGTATCTTTCGGTTGGCCTGTCATTGCAGTTATGTACTGGTAATATTATCATTATTACTTGTCATCGCAGTTATTTAGTGAAACTGTAATATTACTTTTGATATGAAAGAGCAATGTGATTATCGACTGTTACTGACATGTGATATATGTCGTTATACACATAATTGTTATATATCTTCGTTATTACTATTATCATTATCATTATTGGTATATAATTTGCATTATCATTGTCACTACGATTACCATCATTATTGTTATCATAATAAGTTCCATCATCATAACTATTACCATCATTGGCACATTTTATCATGCGTATTGGTCAGTGCAGTTCTCTTTCTACGAAGCACATTCGAAAAAGTATCAAGTTAATGCTTTCTCACTGTACATGGAGTTTTATAAACATTATACTACATTTTAATATACAAAAGAAGGAAGAGGAGAAACGGCAAGGAAAAAAGGAGAAAACTGAAAAAACGGAAGAGGAAAATGAGAAAAGAAAAACAATGGAGAAAGGTAAAAGGAAAAATACGAAATGAAAAGGGGGAAAATGAGAGAATAAGGAAAGAAAGGAGAAAAATACCAAGAATGATCGATGAACCACGATAAGGTTATCGTGTTATTATGTATGAATTTTTTTTCGCATATAGATATAGTAATACGTGTATTTTGAAGGTATATTGTTCGATGGATCTCTATGAGTAAATAATTGATTGATGACAACTAAATAGTGACTAAAATATCCATAAAATTGTCCCTTCAAATCCAACGAAATACACATTGCACACATATATGCTTTAAAAATTATTTTATCAAGGTGCTGAGGACCGAAGGGGCAAATAGTTCATTAAAGGCGATTTATCTTTATTACAATAAATCTTTTGTTAATAGTTGCAACTTTTTATGATTTATTGTCCTCTCTCTTTCTCTCTTTCTTTTTCCCTCTCTCTTTCTTTTTGTATCTCTCTTCCTTTACCCCTTTCTCTCTTACTTTAGCTATTTTTCTTTTTTTTGTCTATTTCTCTAACACTCACTCTCTTTCTCTTCTTTATTTCTTTAACACACCCCCTCTCTCCCTCTCCCTTCCTCAGTCTCTCTTCCTTTCTCTTTCTTGCTCTTTTTTTCTCTGTTTATCTATTTCTCTAATTTCTTTCTCTCTCTCACTTTCTCCCTCTCATGTCTTACTATTACAATATTGGTTTTCTTTCCTTTTTCATTTATATTTCTTTTCTTTATGTCTGTGCATGTCTGTAAGATTTATTTTCTCTGTCCGTCTGTGTGTAATTTTGTGTCTGTCTGTATGATTTATCTATTTGTATCTGCTTGTGTTAATGTCTTTATCTCTCTGTCTTTTTATGTCTTTCTGCTCGGTTTTATCGATTCTCTTTGTTTCTATATGTCACTTTGGATTTTTCTTTCTTTGTCTATTTGAGTTGCTTGTGTCTCTGTTCGTCTATCGGGTTGTTTTTATGATGTCAATGTCTTTCATTATATTTATCCTGTCTCTGTCTACCTCTGCTTCTGTTTGTCTCTTTCTCGTTGCCGCTATACTGATCCTTCTAAGTCTATTAAAGTTGATGTTATTTCTTCAAGTTAATGTTCTCTTTCTCGAACTTAAAGACTTACTTAAAATATGATACAGTATTACGTGCACTTTCAACTTAGAACAATTACAGAAATCTTGTGCGATGGATCTATATAACTGACATTTAAAAATAATGTCTCCCGGGTAGATATCACGCATTATTAACATAAATTTAAATCCTTATTTATGATTAGTTTTCAAAATTTCTTACGGTCGGGTCTTATTCACTAATGTTGACCCAGTTTAATATATATATATATTATGGTACTGATGACATAGTAGCAAATTACCTCATTACTTGTCATTTGTGACAATATTTCCATAAAATAAATATTTTTTCCTCGGCATTTTTCCCGTAATTCATTATCCTTACTCTCTGTCTCCCTCCTTTTATTTGCCTCTTCCTTTCAAACAAAATTAAAAAACGTAACAGAAATTGGAGAAAATACAAAATAAACACATTTCAAAGCAAGAGAAAGAGCTGGACAAGAACCCTGAAACGAGAAGAAAATTAAACCGAGAGACAGGCAGGGATCAATATTGCTCCTTCATTTCAAGCTCACTTCATAAAGTGGTTCCTATTTCTACACTATTGTTACTCGCATCTTTATGTTGACGTCATTGCAGGTAATTAGTGAAACTGCAATATCACTTTTGATATGATACAGCATTGTCATTTTCAATTGTCACTGACATGTGGCGAGTACCATTATCAGCATAATTTTCATTTACCTTCATCTTCATCATTATATTTCATATTACAATAATAATTATTATCATTATCATCATCATTAGTATCATCATTGCAAGTAACATCGTTGATATTATTTTTATTGTCAGTACTAATCTGCCATATTCTTTCTGCTGAAAATAACCATTAATACTTTCTCACGTTGCTCACAGTGTTATTCACATTAGACTGTTTTTATCTACAGAATAAGGAAGAGAAGGAAATAAAAATGAAGGAAAAAATCGGAGAAAGACGAGGAGGAGGAAGAGGAGAAAGGTATAATAGCAAATAGATGGAGAGGAAAAGAAGAAAAAAAAATACAAGGAAGCGAAGACGTTTTAAGAAAATAAAAGGAAAAACATAAAATCGACAAAAGTTCTGAACCAGAATAAAGTTAACGTGTTATTTCTTCATGATAAAAATATTTATTTATTTATTTCTCTCTCTCTCCCTTTTTCTCGAACCTCATCAATTGCTTATATATTGTTAAACAAAAATAGTGTCAACTGCGTGTCATCAATAGGGATTATATGTAAAAATAAATAAATAAATAAATAAAATTAAGTGGCAATTTTTTTCCCAATATCATCGATCCTAAAAACAATTAACTTTTTAAAATACTTATGATAATTTCTTGATACAATTTTTATTAATACTCTTTTTTTCAATGTATTATCCTCTCTCCCTTTTATTTCTCTTTCTGTCTCCTTCTCTGTCTCTTACTTTCTTTCTGTTTTCCTCTCTCTTCCTTTTACTCTCGTCCTTTTTGTCCCTCTCTCTCTCTCTCTCTCTCTCTCTCTCTCTCTATATATATATATATATATATATATATATATATATATATATATATATATATATATATTTGTGTGTGTGTGTGTGTGTGTGTGTGTGTGTGTGTGTGTGTGTGTGTGTGTGTGTGTGTGTGTGTATGTGTGTATGTGTGTATGTGTGCATATGTATATATGTATATATGTATATGTGTATATATATATATATATATATATATATATATATATATATATATATATATATATATATATATATATATATATATATATATATATATATATATATATATATATATATATATATATATATATATATATATATATATATATATATATATATATATATATATATATATATATATATATATATATATATATATATATATATATATATATATATATATATATATATATATATATATATATATATATATATATATACATACTCTCTCTCTCTCTCTCTCTCTGTGGTCTTTTTTTCTCTCCTTTCTATCTATATTTGTTTTGTAAGTGCCTCTGTCACGTGTCTGGTTGGTTTTCTCTCTATGTCTGTCTGTCTAGTTTCATCTGTGTGTTTCTGCTAATGCCTTTATCTGTCTATTTGTCTATATTGTTTCATTTGTTGGTCAGTCTGAATCTTCTTGTAAAAAAATATCATCTGTCTATCAGTATGGTTGTAGCTATCCATGTCTGTGTTTCTTTCTCTCTCTATCTCACATTTTGTATTTTTTCCAGGAGAAAGTGAAGGAAGAAATGAAGGGGAAGAAGAGGAAAAGGAGAAAAGTTATCAAATGAGATAATAATTGCTAAATGTCCTGAAATACAATAAGGTTACTGAGTTATTTCTGGTTAGATATATCTGTGCCTGTCAGTGCTTCTGCGACTACTTGTGTTAATGTCTTTATCTCTGTCTTTCTATGTGTCTTTCTGTCTGTCTGTCTGTCGGGTTTTATCTATCATTCATTCTCATTTTATCTAAATGTGCCTGTGTATATCGGCTCTCAGCATGGTTGTATCTATGTCTGTCTCTGTATTTCTTCATCTATTTCTCTTGATTTATCCATCTTTGTCTGAGTTGCCTGTGTCTCTGTTCGTCTATCGGATTGCTTTTATGCTGTCAATGACTTTCAGTATGTTTATCCTGTCTCTGTCTACCTCTGCCTCTGTTTGTCTTTACCGCTATACTGATCTTTATATCCTGCCATTAAAATTTATCTTATTCCTTCTAGTTGATTTTCTCTCTCGCATTGATATGGTATAGAATAACGTGTACATATTATAATTATTTTAAATTTTAATACTTGTTTATAATTACTTCAAAATTTTATAAGCCAAGTCCGACGGTATTAATTTCTATTCAGTTTATTTTATATTTCATTGTACTGATGACATTGTGGAAAAGGATTTCATTGTTTGTCCTTTGTAATAATATTTTCATTAAAAAAATCAGTCGTAATCGGGACTTTATGATTTATTATCCTTTCTTTCTCTCGCTCTTTCTATTTCTCTCTTTCTGGACAAGAACCTTCAAACTAGAGGAAAACCAAATCAAGAGACAGGCAGGGATCAATATTCCTCCTGCATTTCAATCTCTCTTTCTCACCCTATGCACATTCACTCACATCTTTGTCCTGTCTACTCCATTCATCTATTATGCAGGAATTACTCACCTTCATATTTCACAGCGATTACTATATTACCTTTATTGTTACTCGTATTTCTATGTTGACCTGCCATTGCAGTTATTTTTAAAATCCTCTCTCTTTTTCTCTCTTTGATTTTCCTTTTCTAACTCTATCTATCTTTCTATTTGGGTCTCTCTTCCTTTCCCCCTTTCTCTCTCTCTCTCTCCTCTCAATTTCTTTAACACCCCCCTCCCAACCCTCTCTCTACCTTTCTCAGTCTCTTTCTCTTTCTCACTCATTCTCTCTTGTTCTCTGTTTCTCTATTTCTCTAAGTACCCCCCACTCACTCTCTCTCCCCCCCCACCCATTTTCTCTCTTACTATTTCTTTATTTCTTTAACCTTTTCTTAACACCCTTTCACCCCTCTCACCCTTTCTCTTTCACGCCCTTTCCTCTCTTCTTCTCTATTAATCAATTTCTCTAACTCTCTCTATCTGTCTTTCTCACCCTGGCTGTCTCTATTTCCCTCTCTCTCTCTCTCTCTTGTCTTACTGTTGCAATCCTGTTTTCTTTCTTTCTTTTTTAATTAGTTTTATTCATGTCTGTGCCTCAGTCTGTCTCTCAGGTTGATTTTCTCAATCCTTATATGCCTCTCTGCGTGTTCTTTCTGTGTACTTTTATCTGTTTGTAAATGTCTGTGTTTCTGTGTTTACTTTTGTGAATATGTCTCCATCTGTCTTTTTATGTCTTTCTGTCTGTTTGTCTGCCCGGTTTTATCTATCGGTCAGTCTCTTTTTATTGAAATGTGTCTGTGCGTCTATCGTCTATCAGCATGATTGTAATTAAGTCTTGTCTCTGTGTTTCTAAATTCGTCACTTTGGATTTATCCATCTTTGTCTGAGTTGCCTGTGTCTCTCTTCGTCTATCGGGTTGCTTTTATGATGTCAATGTCTTTCAGTATATTAATCCTGTCTCTGTCTACCTCCGCTTCTGTTTGTCTTTCTCTTTACCGCTATACTGACCTTTATATCTGTCTATCAGAGTTTATGTTATTCTCTTAAGTTAATTTCCTCTATCTAGAACTTTATGAATTATCCAAGTTGATATGATATAGTGTTGTGTTCTTTCAATAGATGTAGAGAAATTTGGTTCGATGGATCTATATACTGACAATGAAAACTAATGTACCACTAAAACATAAAACTTTAAATACTCTTCAAAGCTATTTCAAAATTTCTCACGCAAAGCCTATACTTACTGATGTTGACTCAGTTTAGAATATATTTAATGGTACTGATGACATTGTGGAAAATCATCTCATTGCTTGATAATTTTTTTTCTATAAAACATTCATAGTCGGAACTTTTCCTGGAATTTATTATCCTTTCTCTCTCTCCCTCTCTCGCTTTCTCTCTTCCTTTCAAACAAAAATTAAATGCAGAATAAGAAATCAGAGCGAATGTAAAATAAACACATTTCAAAAGAAGAGAAACAGCTGGACAAGAACCCTCAAACGAGAGGAAAATCAAATCAAGAGACAGACAGGGATCAATATTCCTCCTGCATTTCAATCTCTCTTTCTCACCCTATGCACATTCACTCACACCTTCCTCCTGTCCACTCCATTCAAGGGGCTGCATCAGTCATCTATTATGCTCCACTTACCTTCATATTACACAGCTCTTCGTATATCAACACTAATGTTACTCGTATCTTTCGGTTGGCCTGTCATTGCAGTTATGTACTGGTAATATTATCATTATTACTTGTCATCGCAGTTATTTAGTGAAACTGTAATATTACTTTTGATATGAAAGAGCAATGTGATTATCGACTGTTACTGACATGTGATATATGTCGTTATACACATAATTGTTATATATCTTCGTTATTACTATTATCATTATCATTATTGGTATATAATTTGCATTATCATTGTCACTACGATTACCATCATTATTGTTATCATAATAAGTTCCATCATCATAACTATTACCATCATTGGCACATTTTATCATGCGTATTAGTCAGTGCAGTTCTCTTTCTACGAAGCACATTCGAAAAAGTATCAAGTTAATGCTTTCTCACTGTACATGGAGTTTTATAAACATTATACTACATTTTAATATACAAAAGAAGGAAGAGGAGAAACGGCAAGGAAAAAAGGAGAAAACTGAAAAAACGGAAGAGGAAAATGAGAAAAGAAAAAACAATGGAGAAAGGTAAAAGGAAAAATACGAAATGAAAAGGAGGAAAATGAGAGAATAAGGAAAGAAAGGAGAAAAGTACCAAGAATGATCGATGAACCACGATAAGGTTATCGTGTTATTATGTATGAATTTTTTTTTCGCATATAGATATAGTAATACGTGTATTTTGAAGGTATGTTGTTCGATTTATCTCTATGAGTAAATAATTGATTGATGACAACTAAATAGTGACTAAAATATCCATAAAATTGTCCCTTCAAATCCAATGAAATACACATTGCACACATATATGCTTTAAAAATTATTCTATCAAGGTGCTGAGGACCGAAGGGGCAAATAGTTCATTAAAGGCGATTTATCTTTATTACAATAAATCTTTTGTTAATGTTTGCAACTTTCTCTCTTTCTTTTTCCCTCTCTTTATCTTTCTTTTTGTATCTCTCTTCCTTTACCCCTTTCTCTCTTACTTTCTCTCGCTATTTTTCTTTTTTTTATCTATTTCTCTAACACTCTTTCACTCTCTTTCTCTTCTTTACTTCTTTAACACACACCCTCTCTCCCTCTCCCTTCCTCAGTCTCTCTTCCTTTCTCTTTCTTGCTCTTTTTTTCTCTGTTTATCTATTTCTCTAATTTCTTTCTCTCTCTCACTTTCTCCCTCTCATGTCTTACTATTACAATATTGGTTTTCTTTCCTTTTTCATTTATATTTCTTTTCTTTATGTCTGTGCATCTGTCTGTAAGATTTATTTTCTCTGTCCGTCTGTGTGTAATTTTGTGTCTGTCTGTATGATTTATCTATTTGTATCTGCTTGTGTTAATGTCTTTATCTCTCTGTCTTTTTATGTCTTTCTGCTCGGTTTTATCGATTCTCTTTGTTTCTATATGTCACTTTGGATTTTTCTTTCTTTGTCTATTTTAGTTGCTTGTGTCTCTGTTCGTCTATCGGGTTGCTTTTATGATGTCAATGTCTTTCATTATATTTATCCTGTCTCTGTCTACCTCTGCTTCTGTTTGTCTCTTTCTCGTTGCCGCTATACTGATCCTTCTAAGTCTATTAAAGTTGATGTTATTTCTTCAAGTTAATGTTCTCTTTCTCGAACTTAAAGAATTACTTAAAATATGATACAGTATTACGTGCACTTTCAACTTAGAACAATTACAGAAATCTTGTGCGATGGATCTATATAACTGACATTTAAAAATAATGTCTCCCGGGTAGATATCACGCATTATTAACATAAATTTAAATCCTTATTTATGATTAGTTTTCAAAATTTCTTACGGTCGGGTCTTATTCACTAATGTTGACCCAGTTTAATATATATATATATTATGGTACTGATGACATAGTAGCAAATTACCTCATTACTTGTCATTTGTGACAATATTTCCATAAAATAAATATTTTTTCCTCGGCATTTTTCCCGTAATTCATTATCCTTACTCTCTGTCTCCCTCCTTTTATTTGCCTCTTCCTTTCAAACAAAATTAAAAAACGTAACAGAAATTGGAGAAAATACAAAATAAACACATTTCAAAGCAAGAGAAAGAGCTGGACAAGAACCCTGAAACGAGAAGAAAATTAAACCGAGAGACAGGCAGGGATCAATATTGCTCCTTCATTTCAAGCTCACTTCATAAAGTGGTTCCTATTTCTACACTATTGTTACTCGCATCTTTATGTTGACGTCATTGCAGGTAATCAGTGAAACTGTAATATCACTTTTGATATGATACAGCATTGTCATTTTCAATTGTCACTGACATGTGGCGAGTACCATTATCAGCATAATTTTCATTTACCTTCATCTTCATCATTATATTTCATATTACAATAATAATAATCATTATCATCATCATTAGTATCATCATTGCACGTAACATCGTTGATATTATTTTTATTGTCAGTACTAATCTGCGAAATTCTTTCTGCTGAAAATAACCATTAATACTTTCTCACGTTGCTCACAGTGTTATTCACATTAGACTATTTTTATCTACAGAATAAGGAAGAGAAGGAAATAAAAATGAAGGAAAAAATCGGAGAAAGACGAGGAGGAGGAACAGGAGAAAGGTATAATAGCAAATAGATGGAGAGGAAAAGAAGAAAAAAAACAATAATACAAGGAAGCGAAGACGTTTTAAGAAAATAAAAGGAAAAACATAAAATCGACAAAAGTTCTGAACCAGAATAAAGTTGACGTGTTATTTCTTCTTGATAAAAAAAATATATATTTTTCTCTCTCTCTCTCTCGCTTTCTCTCGAACCTTATCAATTACTTATTTATTGTTAAATAAGAATAGTGTCAATTGCGTATCATCAATAGGGGTTATATGTAAAAATAAATAAATAAATAAATAAAATTATGTTTCAAAATTACTACCAATATCATCAATCCTAAAAGCAACTAACTTTATAAACTACTTATGATGATTTCTTGATACAATTTTTATTAATAGTCTCTTTTTTTTCAATATATTATCCTCTCTACCTTTTATTTCTCTTTTTGTCTTCTCTGTCTCTTTCTTTCTGTTTTCCTCTCTCTTGATTTTAATCTCGTCCTTTTTGTCCCTCTTTATATATATATATATATATATATATATATATATATATATATATATATATATATATATATATATATATATATATATATATATATATATATATATATATATATATATATATATATATATATATATATATATATATATTCTCTCTTGTCTTTTTTTCTCTCCTTTGCTATCTATATTTGTTTTGTAAGTGCCTCTGTCACGTGTCAGGTTGGTTTTCTCTCTATATCGGTCTGTCTAGTTTCATCTGTGTGTTTCTGCTAATGCCTTTATCTGTCTATTTTTCTGTATGGTTTCATTTGTTGGTCAGTCTGAATCTTCTTGTAAAAAAATATCATCTGTCTATCAGTATGGTTGTATCTATCCATGTCTGTGTTTCTTTCTCTCTCTATCTCACATTTTGTATTTTTTGCAGGAGAAAGAGACGGAAGAAATGAAGAGGAAGAAGAGGAAAAGGAGAAAAGTTATTAAATGAGACAATGATTGATAAATGTCCTGAAACACAATAAGGTTACTGAGTTATTTCTGGTTAGATATATCTGTTTGTGCCTGTCAGTGCTTCTGCGACTACTTGTGTTAATGTCTTTATCTCTATCTGTCTTTCTATATGTCTTTCTGTCTGTTTGTCTGTCGGGTTTTATCTATCATTCATTCTCATTTTATCTAAATGTGCCTGTGTATATCGTCTATCAGCATGACTGTATCTATGTCTGTCTCTGTATTTCTACATCTATTTCTCTTGGTTTATCCATCTTTGTCTGAGTTGCCTGTGTCTCTGTTCGTCTATCGGATTGCTTTTATGCTGTCAATGACTTTCAGTATGTTTATCCTGTCTCTGTCTACCTCTGCCTCTGTTTGTCTTTTACCGCTATACTGATCTTTATATCCTGCCATTAAAATTTATTTTATTCCTTCTAGATGATTTTCTCTCTCGCATTAATATGATATAGTATTACGTGTACATATTATAATTATTTTAAATTTTAATACTTGTTTATAATTACTTCAAAATTTTATAGGCCAACTCCGACGGTATTAATTTCTATTCAGTTTATTTTATATTTCATTGTACTGATGACATTGTGGAAAAGGATTTCATTGTTTGTGATTTGTAATAATATTTTCATTTAAAAAATCAGTTGTAATCGGGACTTTATGATTTATTATCCTTTTTTTCTCTCGCTCTTTCTATTTCTCTCTTTCTGGACAAGAACCCTGAAACGAGAGGAAAATCAAATCAAGAGACAGGCAGGGATCAATATTCCTCCTGCATTTCAATCTCTCTTTCTCACCCTATGCACATTCACTCACACCTTTGTCCTGTCTACTCCATTCATCTATTATGCAGGAATTATTCACCTTTATATTTCACAGCGGTTACTTTATTACCTTTATTGCTACTCATATTTCTATGTTGACAAGCCATTGCGATTAATTTTTAAAATCCTCTCTCTTTTTCTCTCTTTGATTTTCCTTTTCTAACTCTCTCTATCTTTCTATTTGGGTCTCTCTTCCTTTCCCCCTTTCTCTCTCTCCTCTCAATCTCTACCTTTCTGTCTCTTTTCTCTTTCTCACTCATTCTCTCTTGTTCTCGGTTTTTCTATTGCTCTAACTACCCCCCACCTCTCTCTCTCCCACCCCATTCTCTCTCAAGCTATTTCTTTATTTCTCTAACCCTTTCTTAAGACCCTTTCCTCCGCCCACCCCCCTTTCTCTCCCCTATTCTTTCACACTCTCTCCTCTCTTCTGCTCTATTCATCAATTTCTCTCTCTTTCTCTCTCTCTCTCTCTCTTTGTCTGACTTCCACAATGTTGTTTGCTTATTTTCTTTATTTTCTATCTGTATTTGTTTGTTATATCTGCGCCTCTGCCCGGTTATCAGGTTGGTTTCCTCTTTGTGTGTCTGTAACAACGTCTGTTTGTCTGTGTCCTGTCGGTTAGTCTGATTCTATTAAAATGTGTCTGTGTGTGTGTATCGTCTGTCTAAGTATCCTTTTATCTATTTATATCTGTATCAGTGTGTGAGTGTCTCTCTCTTTCTGTCTTTGTGGATTTATTTATGCCTCTCTGAGCTGCCTGTGTCTCTATTCAACTATCGCGTTAGCTTTATCATATCACTGTCTATCGGGATATTTAACCTGTCTCTCTCTCTGTCTCTACCTTTTTTTTTGTCACTATGTCTCGCTTTTCATCTTTGCTTCTTCCCCTACCTCCCTCTTTCTGTCTCTATCTTTCTATTTCTCTCTTCCTTTCCCTTTCTCTCTTTTTCTCAGTTTATCTTTGTCTCTAACTCCCCCACCCCTCTCTCTCTTACTCTTTCTCTCTCTTTCCTTAATTTCTATTGCAATGTTGTTTTTCTTTCCTTTTAATTTGTAAATATATATATATATATATATATATATATATATATATATATATATATATATATATATATATATATATATATATATGTCTGTGCCTCTTTCTGCCAGTCTGTTTTTTCTGTCTTTATCTTTCTGTTTGTGTGTTCTTTTATGTCTGTCTTTTTATCTCTGTGTTTTTGTGTCTATTTGCGTGAATGTCTCTATCTCTCTCTGTCTTTTTATGTCTTCCTGTCTGTTTGTCTTCCTAGATTTATCTACCGGTCAGTGTCATTTCATTCAAATGTATCTGTGTATATCGTCTATCAGCATGAGTCTATGTCTGTCTCTGTGTGTTTCTATATCTGTCACTTTGCATTTATCTTTCTTTGTCTATTTGAGTTGCCTGTGCTTCTGTTCGTCTATTGGATTCATTTAATGACATCAATGTCTTTCAGTATATTCATATTCTCTGTCTACCATCGCCTCTGTCTTTTTACCGCTATACTGATCTTTATTATTATAGCATTACATGTACTTTCAACTGAGAACAATTACAGAAATCTTGTGCAATGGATCTCCATGTTTGACTATTAAATATCACATTAAATAGATGTCACAGAATGAATATCACTTTACACAATTTTTCAAAATGAAGTTTAACATTTTATACAGGCATATCCGATTTAATGATGACTCCGTTTAATATATATATTTTCCGGTACTGATGATATGGTACAGGATCTCATTGCTTGATAATATTTAAATAAAAAATAATAATAATAATTCTCACTCGAGACCTGTAATTTCTTATCCTTTCTCTCTTTCCTTCTTTCGATTTCTCTCTTCCTTCCACGCAAAATTAAAGAGCAGAATAAGAAATAGAGGGATTGTAAAATAAAAGAGGTTTGAAAAGAAGAGGAAAATCAAACCAAGAGACAGGCAGGGATTAATATTCCTCCTACATTTCAATCTCTCTTTCTCACCCTATGCACATTCACTCACACCTTTGTCTACTCCATTGAAGGGGCTGCATTATTCATCTATTATGCTGCACTCATAAACCTTTTCAATCTTATTTCTTGGTACTAAGGCTTTTAGGGACAAATAGTTCATTACAGGTGATTTATCTTTTTGTCAAAAAAAACTTCTATTGGTAGTCGGTACTTTTTATAATCTATTATTCTCTCCTTTTCTCTTTCTTTTTCCTTTATCTTTCTCTCTCTTACTTTCTGTATCTGTATTCCATTCCCCCATTTAATCGTCCTTTCTGTCCCTATTTCTTTCTATTTCTTTATCAGTTTCTTTAATCACTCCCTCTCTTTCTCTCTCCCTTTCTCAGTCTCTCGTTTTCTCTTTCTCACTCGCTTTTTCTATGTTTATCTATTTCTCTAATTCTTCTGTGTGTGTTTGTGCGTGCGTGCGTGCGTGTGTGTGTGTGTGTGTGTGTGTGTGTGTGTGTGTGTGTGTGTGTGTGTGTGTGTGTGTGTGTGCGTGTGTGTGTGTGTGTGTGTGGTACAATTGTAACTTACTGGTCTAACAATCTTTCGTTCCAAAACGCTTTTAGTGGATGGTAACCCAGGCCATTCCTTGCACACAAGAGGAGATTTAGAAGCAAAAATGAAACAGACTGTATGTCCCAGCAAATAAAATCCAATGTAACAAATGGATTTGAAAGTTAATCTCTCTCTCTCTTCTATTTCTATCTATCACATTTTTTTTTCTTTCCTTTTATTTATTTATTTATTATTATTATTTTTTTTTTTTTGTTATACTTGTGTTGGTCTGTCAACTTGATTTTTTCTACCTGACTGTGTCTTTTTTCAGTCTGTTTATTTTTATCTATTTGTACCTGTCCATTTCTGTCAACTTGTGTTAATCTCATTGTCTTTTAAAGTATCTTTCTGTCTGTTTGTCCGGTTTTATCTATCGTCTTTTTCTGTGTATTTCTCTATCTGTTACTTAGGATCTATCTTTCTTTGTCTATTTGTGTTGCGTGTGTCTCTGTTCGTATATCGGGTTGCTTGTATATCAATATGTTCCTATGTCTCCTTCTGCATGTTTGTCTGTCGGGTTTTATCTATCATTCATTCTCATTTTATCTAAATGTGCCTGTGTATATCGGCTCTCAGCATGGTTGTATCTATTTCTGTCTGTGTGTTTCTTCATCTTTTTTCTTTTTTCTTTTTTTTTTTTTGGTTCATCCATCTTTGTCTGAGTTGCCTGTGTTTCTGTTCGTCTATCGGGTTGCTTTTATGTCAATGTCTTTCAGTATATTTATCCTGTCTCCGTCTACCTCTGCTTCCGTTTGTCAGTTTCTCTTTCCTGATATAATTATTATTATTATAATTATTACATTTTCTCTCTTCCGAACTTTATGAATTACCCAAGTTGATATGATAGAGTGTTAAGTGTTCTTTCAACTTAGAATAATTGCGGAAATCTTGTTCGATGAAAATGATATTCCAATCGTACATATCACAGTATGATTATAAATTTATATACTTATATATATATATATATATATATATATATATATATATATATATATATATATATATATATATATTTTTTTTCTTTCTTTTTTCTTTTTTTTTTTTTTTTTTCTTCTTTTTTTTTTTCTTTTTCTTTTTTTCTTTTTTATTCCAGTATATTTGTCCTGTCTCTGTCTATCTCTGCCTCTGTGTGTTACTTTTTCTTTACTACTATACAGACTTTATTAGTTAATTTTCTCTTTTCGCACTTTATGAATAATAATAACATAATATAGTATTACGAGTACTTTCAGCATATAACAGTTGCAGAAATCATGTTCGATGGATGTATATAAGTGACAATTAAAAATAATGTGCCACTCGTACATATCACTCATTATGATTGTAAATTTTAATACCTACTTATATTTGTTTCAAAATATCATTTAACTGCATCGCGGACATTAATATTCACTCAGTTTATATTATATTCCATATAATTGTTTCAAAATTTCATTATATTCGGTCTAGTCCATAGATTTCCACTCAGTTTATATTATATTCCATTTTACTGATGACATTGTCGAAAATTATCTCCTTGTAATTTATAATAATGTTTTCATAAAAAATAATTCGTAACAGGGACTTTATGATTTATTCTCGTTTCTCTCTCTCCCTCTTTCTATTTCTATCTGAAACGAGAGGGAAATCAAATCAAGAGACAGACAGGGATCAATATTGTTCGTGTATTTCAATCTCACTTTCTCACATTCACTCACATTCAATCACACCTTTGTCCTGTCTACTCCATTCAAGGGGCTGCAGCACTCATCTATTATGCAGGAATTACTCACCTTCATATTTCACAGCGGTTCCTATATTAACTGTATTGTTACTCGTATCTCTATATTGACTTGTCATCGCAGTTATTTTGTATCCTCTCTTTTCTCTCTTATTTTCTTTCTCTTTATCTTTCTATTTGTGTCTCTTTTCCTTTCCCCTTCTCTCTCTCTCTCTCTCTCTCTCTCTCTCTCTCTCTCTCTCTCTCTCTCTCTCTCTCTCTCTCTCTCGATTTTTCTTTATTTATGTCTCTAATCCTCTCTCTCTCTCTCCTCTCTATTTATTTATGAAACAGAGAGGAGAGGAAAGGAAGAATGTCTCTCTTTCTCACTCTCTCTCTCTTGTTCTCTGTTTCTATATTTCTCTATCTCCCCCCCCCCTCAACCCCTCTGTCTTTCTTTTTCTCCCCTCCCCCCCTTCTCTCCCTCTCTCTTTCTATTTCTTTATATCTCTAACAATTTGTTATTACGCTCTGCTCCCCATCCACCTCTCTCTTTCAAACTCTTTCCTCTCTTTTTCTCTACATACCAATTACTCTCTCTCTCTGTCTATCTGTCTCTCTCCCTGTCTGTCTGTGTGGCTCGCTTTCTGTCTGTCTGCCTCTCTCTCTCATCTTACTGTTACAATTCTGTTTTCTTTTCCTTTATTTATTTATTCAGTATTATGAGTAGTAGTTTTTTTGTCATGTTTGTCTCAGTCTGTCAGAATGATTTTCTCTATCTTTATATTCCTCTCTGAGTGTTCTTTTGTGTCTGTTTACTTTTATCTACTTGTAAATGTCTGTGTTTCTGTGTTCACTTGCGTTAATGTCTTTATTTCTTAATCTGTCTTTTTAAGTGTCGTACTGTCTGTTTGTCTGTCTGGTTTTATGAATGGGTGTCTCATTTTATTTACATGTCTATATATATTGTCTCTCAGCATGGTTGTATCAAGTGTATGTCTATCTCTGTCTATATTTGTCACTTCGGATTTATCCATCTTTGTCTATTTGGGATGCCTGTCTCTGTTCGTCTATCGGGTCGCTTGTACAGATATAGCAATGTCTTTCAGAATATTTATCTTGTCTCTGTCCACCTCTGTTTGTCTCTCTTTTTACCGTTATACTGATCTTTTTATCTGTCTCCTAGAGTTGGTGTTATTTTTTTCAAGTTAATTCTCAATCTCCCGAACTTTATGAATTACTTAAGTTGATATGATATAATGTTAAATGTTCTTTCAACATTATGAACGTAATTTTGAATGGTTATTTATAATTGTTCCAAAATTTCATAAACCTAAATACTGGGCAATAATGTTTACTCAGTTTAAAATATATTCCATTGTACTGATGACATTGTAGAGAATTACTTCATTGCTCGTAATTTATAATAATACTTTGTATTATAATAAATTAAATAAATTATTCAGAGTCGAAACTTTTTCAGTGAATTATTATCCTTTCTTTTACTCCCTCTCTCTCTTTCTCTCTTCCTTTCAAATATAAGTAAAGAGCAGAATAAGAAACAGAACTGATGTAAAATAAACACATTTCAACTCTGAAACAAGAAGTAAAGCAAATGAAGAGACAGGCAGAGATCAATATTGATCGTCCATTTCAATCCCCGTTCCTCACCCTATGCACATTCACTCATTCATCTATTATGCTGCTTTTACTCACCTTCAGATTACACTGCGCTTCGTATATCAACATTATTATTACTTGTAATTTTATGTCGACTTGCCATCGCAGTTTTTTGTGATACTTTATTATTACTTTTGTTATTGGCATATGGTATATATCGTTATCAGCAAAAATGTTACATATCTTCGTTATTCTTATTATTATTATCTGTATTGGTATTATTACCTGCATAATCATTATTACTACGATTACTATTGTTATTGTAATTAAAAATTATCGCAAGTATCAACTTCGTAACTATTACCATCATTGGCACTATTTGTATCACGAGTTTTAGTCACATTCGAAAATGTATCAAATTAATACTTTCTCGCGATTCGTGCAGTTTTATGAGTTTTATACTACATTTAAATCCGGAAGAGGAACACGAGAAAGATTAAGAAAACAATAAGATGGAGGAAGGTAAAAAGAAAAATACGGAAATGAGATTATTAGGAAATAAATGAGAAAAATAACAAAACTGATCGACAACAGTGACGAACTACAAAAAATGTGACCGTGTTATTAAATAACATTTTTTTTCATTGCATGTCGATATTATAGTAATAAATGTATTTTTAACTTGGTATATTATTCGATGGATATCTATGAGGAAATTATATTGATAAGTAAGATTAATTTTGATTAAATAGTGACTATAATATCCATAGAATTGTCACTTCAGATTCAGCGAAATATATAGTATACATATATACTTTTTAAATTATCATTTCTTGTTATGGAGGACTTCTGGGGCAAATAGTTCATTGTTGGTGATTTATTTTTAACACAATAAAAACATTTTTTAGTAGTCGGAACTGTTTATAATTCTCTCTCTTCTCTCTTTCTTTTTCTTTTTTTTTCTTTCTCTTTCCCTCTATCTATCTTTCTTTTTGTATATCTCTTCCTTTAATTTTATCTGTTTGCACTCACGTTTCTGTATCTACATGTGTGAATGACTTTATCCCTCTATATGACTTTTTATTCATCTTTTCTGTCTGTTTGTCTGCCCGGTTTTATCTATCGGTCAGTCTCATGTTTATTTAAGTGTGCTTATATATTCCATCAGCATGGTTGCATCTATGTCTGTCTCTGTGTTTCTATGTCTGTCACTTTTGATTTCTCCATCTTTTTCTATTTGAGTTGCTTGTGTCTCTGTTCGTCTATCGGGTAGTTTTTATGATATCAATGACTTTCAGTATATTTATCCTGTCTCTGTCTACCTCTGCCTCTGGTTTGTCTATTTTTCTTTATCGCTATACTGAACTTTATTAGTTAATTTTCTCTCTCGCACTTTATGAATTAAGATGACATGATATAGTATTACGTGTACTTTCAGTATATAACAGATGCAGAAATCTTGTTCGATGGATGTATACGATTAAAATAATGTACGACTTGTACATATCACTCATTATGATTGTAGATTTTTATAATTAATTATGATTGTTTCAAAATTTCATACGATTGGGCTTCGATCATCGATTTTCACTCAGTTTATAATATATTCCATTTTACTGATGACATGCGGAAAATCATCTCATTGCTTGTTATTTATAATGTTTTCATTAAAAATTAATTCGTAATCTGGAGTTTATGATTCATTATCCTTTTTCTCTCCCCCTCTTCCTATTTCTCTCTTCCTGGACAAGAACCCTGAAACGAGAGGAAAATCAAATCAAGAGACAGGCAGGGATCAATATTCCTCCTGCATTTCAAACTCTCTTTCTCACCCTATGCACACTCACTCACACCTTTTTCCTGTCTACTCCATTCAAGGGGCTGCATTATTCACCTATTATACTGCACTTACCTTCATATTACACAGCGCTTCGTATATCAACATTATTGTTACTCGTATCTTTATGCTGACCTGTCATCGCACTATTTCGTGAAACTGATTATGAATTGTTAACGACATTGCTATATATCATTACTAATGTAATTATTACATATTTTCATTGTTATTGTCATTATCTTAATTATTATTATTATTATTGTTGTTGTTCATATCAGAACTATTATCATTATCATCTTTATTATTCATATCTGAACTATTATCATTATGATTATTATTATTCATATCAAAACTATTATCATTATCATTGTTAGCATCGTTATTGTTATTATTTATCATTATAATCATTATCATCATTAATATTATTATTATCAGCATCGTCTTTGTCATCACCATCATCATCATTACCGTTTTAATTACCATTATCATTATTGTTACTGTTATCATTTTGTTTTAATAATGATAGTAATAATTATTATCATTTTGTTATTATTCTTACTTCTGTTATTAATGTTATCTTTACCATTATTATCAGTGCTAAGCAGCGCAGTTATCTTTCTAAAAAAAAAAAAATGAAAAATAAAAAAACACTCGAAAAATGTCAGATTAATACTTTCTCACACTGTCTGCAGTTTCGTCACCTTTATATTGTATCTTTAGCTACATAAAAGGGAAGAGGAGAAAAAGGGGAGGAAGAGGAGTAAGAGGTATAAAAAGAAATGGAAGATGGAGGGAGAGAAAAGGAAAAAAATGAAGAGAGAAGCGAGGAAAAGGGAAGATTGAAGGGAAAAAGAGAGAGAAAAAACAATGATTGACAAAAGTTCTCAAATACACTAAGGTTTACGTGTAATTTTTGCAAGGTAAATATGCATATACATATATACACGAACTTTATGAATTACTTGCGTTTAAATGTTATAGTGTTGTATTTTGAACTTGGTATCTTTTCAAAGATATTGTTTAATGGACTTCTCTGAAGAAATTATATTGATAAGTACGATTAATGTTAATGACTTGTCAATAGCTACGATTGATAATATGAATATGTTAATATTTCAGAAAATGTGATATATTTACATAATAATTCCGTACGGGTATCCTACTTTTTTATTTATTTCTTGGTACTGAAGACTTTGTGGTAAAAATTTGCATGTGATTTATGAATAGAATTTTATTAGTATTCGGAACTATTTTGGGGGGAATCTAATATCCTCTCTCTCTCTCTCTCTCTCTCTCTCTCTCTCCTCTCTCTCTCTCTCTCTCTCTCTCTCTCTCTCTCTCTCTCTCTCTCTCTCTCTCTCTCTCTCTCTCTCTCTCGCTCTTGCTCTCTCTCTCGCGCTCTCTCTCTCTCTCTCTCTTTCTCCTCCTCCATCCACCCATCCTTCTTCCCTCCCTCTCTATCTCTCTCTACTTCTCTCCATCTCTTCCGCTGCTCATAACGTAAAAAAAAAAAAAAAAAACGACAACCTTTTCCCCTCTCGGAAAAAAAAACACTTCGAAACCTCCTTTGAAACCCTTAGCTTCGAAACCTCTCCACTGAACCTAATCTCTCAGGTTCGAACCCCACTTCCTGTTCGTTCGCTCGCGTATTTAACGTTTTAGAAGTCCATTGTGTGGCTGATTCGCTGTGTGTGTGTACGGGTGTTGGTTCCATTGGAGGGGAGATAAGCGGTGTGCGTGTGTGTGTATAGATGGGGATGGGGCGTTGTGTGTACGCGTGTGTGTAGGTGGGGGGTGGGGCGTTGTGTATGTGTGTGTGTGGGGGGAGGGTGTTGCGTGTACGCGTGTGTGTAGGCGGGGGGTGGGGGGTTGTGTGTGGGGGGGGAGGGGGGGTTGCGTGTGTGTGAGGGGGGAGGGTTTAAATGTGTGCGTTTGTAATTTTTGTCTCTCTCCCTGTAGTAAAGCATGAATATCGTATTTTGTCCTTCCTGGTCCTTCTTTACTCTTCATTTTTCTCATATATTCTTATCCCATTTATCACTGCATTCATCTATTCCCCTTCTCTTTTTTCACTCCAGTAATCTTACTAATGAAGTTCTTTTCTTATAAACAAACACAAACTCCTCAGTGATATCTTGTTTCGCTTTTATTGTTGTAAACAAAAACAGATTCTACAGAGACATCCTGTCACGTTTTTTGTTTGTTTGTTTGTTTGTTTGTTTGTTTGTAAAAAAAAATCCAAATTCCTCAGCTGATACACATTTACACTAATTCGTTATCAACAAAATGGCTTTTCTGGACATCATTTACGAATTCAATGTTATTATGAGCTATGCCACCTCCTTCATCAGTACCAGTGCTAAAACATATAATACATCTATGAACTATAATACATCCTTAATAAACATAATATCTCTAATACATCTTTGATAATACATCCTATAATATAATAACATAATGATAATTATAATAATATAACTTTAATACATCCTTAATAATACATCCTATAATATAATAGTATAATAATAATTATAATAATAATATAACTCTAATACATCCTTAATAATACATCCTATAATACATCCTATAATATAATAGTATGATAATAATCATAATAATAATTATAATAATAATATAACTATAATACATCCTTAATAAACATAACAGCTCTAATACATCCTTAATAATACATCCTATAATACATACTTAATAATACATCCGATAATGCAACCTATAATATAATAATATGATAATAATCATGATATTGATATAACTATGATACATCCTTAATAAACATAATATCTCTAATACATCCATGAACCTCGCTTATGTCCGGTCTTTCACGAATGCCATTTTTATGCCACAGATTAATGGTGTTTTATTCCTCAATATTACTGGTTCAGAAAATCTTCGATGGCGTCTTGTTCACGTTCTGACATCGTGTAATTAATTGTTAATGAAGATGATTTGAGTTTGATCATTTATGATTTGTATTCTTGTTGATTTTTTTGATTTTTTTTATTTCTCATTATTCTGAAAGATTAAGA
>NC_091583.1:29178538-29183538 GCF_042767895.1 Penaeus vannamei | reverse complement strand
TTACCCTATCCCCCTTTCTCTTCCTCCTTTTCACCCTTTTCCCTTCTCTTCTCCATGCTTTCTCCTTTCTCTTCCATCTTCCTTCTTCCTTCCCCTTCCCCTCCTCCCATCTTCTTCCTCCTTCCCCTCCTTCCTCCTACCCCTCCCCCCTTCCTTCCGCTCTTCCCTCTTTACCTCTTTCCCCTCCCTTTACTGCTTTCCCACTTCCCTCCCTCCCTTTTCACATCCCCATTCCATCTCCCTTCCCTCCCCCCTTCCTCATACACGCACGCACACACACACACACACACACACACACACACACACACACACACACACACACACACACACACACGCACGCACGCACACGCATACATATACGTTCATACACGTACGTACACATGTGCAGAAAGACCTGCGTGTCTGTGTGCACATGTATAAGGAAGCGCAATATACCGTTCCCCATAAATTCCTGCCATTGTCTGGTCTCTGCGCTGTCGTCATCCATCACCATTGTGTCCAAAGGTGCGAAGGATATTGATGTAATGGCGTCCTTAGTCACAGGTAATTACCCATTCCTGGGTAACTAATACAATGGGGACAGCACTGAAGATCGGGTTTTATTGCGTCAGTGATCGGGCGGCCTTTACAACAGACACTCACGTTGGAGCTTCGTTCTTGGATTTTTTCTTTTTCTTTTATTTCCACGTCGTCACGTTCCTTCGTAAGCTGCAGAGTTTGGATAGGAGAGAGAGGCTCGCGTTCCTCACTCGTCCTTACTGACGTGTGGGTCCGCCGTCGACAGCCATGAGGTTAAAACTTACTCTATCGACGTGTTTTCGAGGTCTCGTTCTGGGGCTTCAGGCAAGTGGTATCCTTCCGTACGCCTGGGCAGGTTCCTCCCCTCGTCGGCTGAAGTTCCGTTGGCCTCTAGCCCTGTGGTGCGTTTTGGTTCGACTCACTGGCGGTTTTGTGGTGTATCTGAACCTGACTGATGATTTGCAAGAGATGGAGAGGTCGGGCGATACCACCGTGGTTGACATCATCACCTACATCTCCTGCATCGTCGGCAAGGCGTCCTTATCGATTGGGAATGTTTTCCTGCTGATGAAGAGCTCTGAGATGGCCAGGTGCCTGAACTCCCTTCTGGATCTAGACTTGGGGGAGAGGAGGCTCGTGGCCGCGGATCGAGGGACTCTGCTTCCGCTGCTCTTGCAGTTGTTGGCGAACGTCGCTGCGGTCGTGTATGCCTCTGACCCTTGCGACAACACCCTCGCCTGTCTTAGGGAACATATTCCGGGTCTGCTGTTCATCCTGGGCTTCAGTTGCTTGGTCATGCCCTTCGTCTTCGTCACGCTGGCGCTCTCCAAGGACCTCGCGCGCTCCGTCGACGAGGCCCTGACCCCGGCGCCGTCAGGAGGACCTCGGCCGAGGGCGGAGGGCGCTCACCTGGTCGTCGCGCGGTTCTTGCACCTGGAGAAGCAGGTGTGGAAGGTAAGAGGGAGCTTGCCTGCTCGTTACTTCGATACCTGTAATAGGATTATGCATATATACATATATATATATATATATATATATATATATATATATATATATATATATATATATATATATATATATATATATATATATATATATATATATATATATATATATATGTGTGTGTGTGTGTGTGTGTGTGTGTGTGTGTGTGTGTGTGTGTGTTATAATATTAATGTTATAATGTTAATAATAATATCATTATTATTACTAGTACTATTATAACTACTACTATTTTTTCTACTACTATTACTACTGCTATTAAACAAACTATAACCATTTCTGTTACTTTACTTTTAGTCACCATTATCATTATTATCATTGATATTAGTTACACACACACTTACACCCCCCCCCGCCCACCCACACACACACAACACAAAACCTTCCCTTCACACACACTGAACCTCACCCAAGGATCTTACACCCCCTCTAGCTCCCTTTGACTTCTCCCTTCCCCCCTCCCCCTCCCTCGACGCGACAGATAGACCACCTGAGGAGCGAATTCACCAGCTGTCTCTTGCCCATCTTCAACGTCGTGATCAACGCCGCGGTCTGCACGCTGCTGGCTCCTCTCTACAAGATCCTCAAGGTGGACAAGACCAGAAGCTGCATGAACGGTTACGTCTTCAACCTGAGCTGCCTCGTCGTGCTGTGCGAGTTCGGGCAGCGATTCGAGAACCAGGTGAGGGGGGCGTGTCCCTGGTTTGAAGGTTGGTGTGTGGTTTGTTTTTTGTTTTTTGTCTTTTTCTTTTTTATTTTATTTTCGTGTGGTATGAAGGTTTTATGGATGTGTTTTTTGTCTTTTTCTTTCGTTTGTTTTTTTTGTCTTTATTTTCGTTCTTTCTTTTTATTATTTTCGTGTGGTATGAAGGTTTTTATGAATGTGTTTTTTTTTCGTTCTTTTTATTATTTTTGTGTGGTATGAAGGTTTTATGGATGTGTTTTTTTTTCTTCTTCTTTTCTTTTCTTTCGTTCTTTCTTTTTTATTTTCATGTGGTATGAAGGTTTTTATGGATGTGCTTTTTTTTTTGTTTTCGTTCTTTTTTTATTTTCGTGTGGTATGAAGGTTTTTATGGATGTGTTTCTTCTTCTTCTTCTTCTTCTTTTTCTTTCGTTCTTTCTTTTATTTTCATGTGGTATGAAAGTTTTTATGGATGTGTTTTTTTTTCTTTTTCTTTTTCTTTCGTTCTTTTTTTTCGTGTGGTATGAAGGTTTTTATGAATGTTTTTTTCTTCTTTTTTTCTTTCGTTCTTTCTTTTTCATGTGGTATGAAGGTTTTTATGGATGTTTTTTTTTCTTTTTCTTTCGTTCTTTCTTCATTTTCATGTGGTATGAAGGTTTTTATGGATGTGTTTTTTTTTTCTTTTTCTTTTTCTTTCGTTCTTTTTTTCATTTTTTTTTCTTTCGTTCTTTCTTTATTTTCATGTGGTATGAAGGTTTTTATGGATGTGTTTTTTTCTTTTTCTTTTTCTTTCGTTCTTTTTTTTATTATTTTCATGTGGTATGAAGGTTTTTATGGATGTTTTTTCTCTTTTTTTCGTTCTTTCTTTTTTATTTTCATGTGGTATGAAGGTTTTTATGGATGTGTTTTTTTTTTTCTTTTTCTTTCGTTCTTTTGTTTATTTTCATGTGGTATGAAGGTTTTTATGGATGTTCTTGTTATTGGTATTTTAATCATTATCTCCGCCATAGAAGGTTATGTTTTTGGTAACGTTGGTTAGTTTGTTTGTCGGTTATTTCGTTCGATAACGCAAAAAGTTATGAATAGAATTTTATTTTTATCTTTTTTAATCTATTTATTTATTTATTTATTTATTTATTTATTTATTTATTTATCTATCTATCTATCTATCTATCTATCTATCTATCTATCTATCTATCTATCTATCTATTTATTTATTTATTTATTTATTTATTTATTTATTTATTTATTTATTTATTTATTTATTTATTTATTATTTATTTATCAATCAGAGATGTGTCTCAATTCAGCTGCCATTAAATTTTGGTTTGATCAGGATTGTGAAACCGAATCCAGGATTTTTTTTAAAAGTATTATAACTATCCTTATTATTGCCTTAACGCACATACACGCTCTCTAAGTCCGTCCAGCAGGATAATTTAAAAAGTTATGAACACAACTTTATGAAATCTTTATCAGAAGTGTATCCCTAAGTATCCACGGTGCTCCAGATCATTTATAATCATCATTGTTATTGATTTTATCATTATCATCATCATCATTAGCATTTTTTTACATTCCTTTTTTTAATCATCATCATCGCCATTATCATCATTATTGATATCATCATTATTATCATTATTATCATCATCATCATCACCATTATTATTATCATTATTAGCATCTTAGTTATTATCACTATCATTATCATTATTATCATTATCCTTATTGCTACTATTGTTATCATAATCGCCATTATCAATATCATTAATATTATTGCCATATTATCATAATCATCATCATTATCATAGCAATTGATATTATGAATATCATTTTTATGTACTGAATATTACAGATTCATATATGGAAATATATATGTACGTTTATTTGCTCTGAATGAGATTTGGAGAAATATATTCAGAGAAACAGACAGACATAGATCTGTACCGTAAGTAACTGATTAATCAATTAAATTAATATGCGTGAAGTATTATTTCTATTATCTAATTTATTATCGCCATCATCATTTTTTCTGCTTATTTTTCATGATTATGTATGCTGTCAGCTTTATTATTAAAGGTTGTATTATTATTGCCAATAATTATTTTTACAGCCATCGTAATTATCATTGTCCTAATTAAATAATGTTAGTAATGATGATTATTCTTATTTTCAATGTTGTTGTCAGTAATATTCATCTTCATTATCATCACCACAACTATCACCGCCATTACTATCAACATCGCCAACACCATTAGGCATCACCATCACCACCACCATAACTATCACCATCTTCACCACCATCAAAAGCACCACCATCACCACCATCACCAGTACCATCACCACCACCACCAGTAAACCATCATCACCATCATCACCACCATCTTCACCACCACATCACAAGCACCACCATCCCCACCATCTGCCACCACCACCCCTATCTTCATCACCACCACCATCTTCACCCATCACCACCATCCACAAGCCACCAACTTCACCCTATCTTCACCACCACCACCACCACCCCTATTTTCTATCACCACCACCACCATCTTCACAAGCACCAACATCACTAACATCACCACCACCACCATCTTCACCATCTCCAGTATCACCACCACCCCTATTTTCACCATCACCACCACCACCATAGCTTCCACTTCACCACCACCCATATCTTCACCACCACCACCATCTTCACCATCACCACCACCACCATCTTCACCATCACCACCACCACCATCTTCACCATCACCACCACCACCATCTTCACCATCACCACCACCACCATCTTCAC
>NC_091583.1:29168538-29171038 GCF_042767895.1 Penaeus vannamei | reverse complement strand
GAATAGAAAAAGCAATTAAGCTAAATTATGGGATATTGTGATATAATTTTGACCTCTGTTACGTAATGCTTGAAAATATGTGACTTTATATGCATATATATATATATATATATATATATATATATATATATATATATATATATATATATATATATATATATATATATATATACATATATATATATATATATATATATATATATATATATATATGTGTGTGTGTGTGTGTGTGTGTGTGTGTGTGTGTAAACGCAAACAAGTATATGTATGTGTTTAGGTGTGCATTTGTAAGTTTGTGCATGTGAAGAACGAAGAGGAAGAGGCATAATACACGCTTAATGAGGAAGCGCTAGAAGTAGACGAAGATTAATAAATAAATTCATAAATAAATAAAACATACATGTTAACCGTTTATGTCAATGAGATGAGATTATTCATAGAATATGACAGACAATATATTCTTCTTTTAAATTCTATCATATTCCATACTGCAATATTTTCTATTCGCTATTCTATTCCGTTCCTTCGTCTCACTTTAAAACAAAAGCAGACATAATTTTAATCCGAAGTTGTAAAGTGAAGTCATCAGTCTAAATGGGTAAATTGGAGTAAGTGATTATTTATTATGAAATCTGAGGTAGAAAAAGGACACAATGCACAAACTAGATTTATTGAAGAAAGTGAGACAACAGTTTCGGAATTGTCCTCGATTCCATCTTCAGATCCAAAGATGGAATCGAGGAGGATTCCGAAACTGTTCTCTCATTTTCTTCAAGAAATCTAGTTTGTGCATTGTGGGGTTTTCTACCACAGTATCAACACGGTAGTATGTTCTTCCATTTATGAAATACTGAATACATAATAAAATGTAATTTTTTGTTGCTCAGTGTAAAATGCATCACATGAGGTTTCCATGAGTCAAGTGATGTGAGAAAGAGGGTCGTATAGGATTCTATGAAGTTATGTAATGTGAAGTTATAGTTAATCAAAGACGTTGTTTTGAGTAAAATGAAGTTTAAATGAGTCAACGAGGTTTCCAAAAGACAAATATAGTCCAATTGTATCACAAGAGATCTCAATGTGTCAAGCGAAGAGAACCAGAACCATATAAGGTTATTACGAGTCAAATGAAATGAAAATCAAACTAGGATTCCAACAATCAAGTGAAAAAATCAAACTAGTTTTCGAAGAGTCAAATGAAGTAAGAAGAGTCAAATTGGGTTTCCAAGAGTCAAATGAAGTGAAAATGTAATCAAGAGAAGTTTCCAAAACCAAAAGGGAAAAAGCATGTTAGTAGAGTGCGGTTTCTAACAACAAAAACAACAACAATAATAAACGAGATTTTCAGAAAAGTAAACAAACTCTCAAAACGTCGATTAAGGTTTCCAACAACAACAAAAACGACAAATAATAATAATCGAAATTTCTCTCAAAAATTCGACTGAGGTTTCCAACAGTCACGTGAAAAGTGGAGAGTCAAAAGGAGGTTTCCAAGAGCCAAAAGGACGTATGGAAGCCACGTGAGGTTTCCAAGAATTGCAGAAATGTATTGCAATGCCATGATGCATTACTCAAGACTTGCTTAAGCAGAGATGCGAGAGAAAGAGATAAGGAGAAGGAGAAAAAAGAAGAGGGAGAGAAATGGAAGAAGGAAAAAAAAGAAGAGGGAGAAAAATGGAAGAAGGAAAAGAGGAAGAAAACAGAAAAAGGAAATGAAAGAACAACAAAGAAAGATAATAATAATGATAATAACAATAATAATAATAATAATAATAACAATAATAATATTGACAAGAAACAACAATGAAGAAAGAGGAAGAAGAGCAAGAAGAAAGAGAAAAAATAACTAACGAACAAGAGAGAATCTGTCAAGATTAGGCAGAGGATCGTATCCACTTATTGTTTCCAGAGAGTGACTCCACAAACGCCAGATTTACGTTAGCAGAGACGGAACTACATCGCGCAATATCGAAAACATCCTCAGCATTACGTAAATGAGGCCATTACGTAACGAAAAAACGTAAATACAGCGTTATTTCGTTATAAGATGGTTGGTGTATTTGAGTAATGGTTCGTTGTTGGTTTGTTTGGGGAGTTGTGGATTGGGTTGTATGTTTCTTTCTCTCTCTTCTTCTTCTTTGTCTTTTTCTTTCTTACTTTTATTTTATTGTTTCCCTCTCTTCTTTCTTTTCCTCTTCCTCCTATTTCCACCTCTGTCTCCTCCTCCTCCCCCTCTTCTTCTTCCTCCGCCCCCTCTTCTTCTTCCTCCTCCTCCTCTTCCTCCTTTTCCACCTCTGTCTCCTCCTCCTCCCCCTCTTCTTCTTCCTCCTCCTTTTCCTGTTCTTTTTCATTTTTTCACCTTTTACCTCAGCAACAGACCTCTAGACGCCCATTCCTATGGAGAGGACAAGAGGATCACTGACCTACACAGACAGTGACAAATCTTAGGTAATGTTGACCCTTTTGTCTGGCACCCTCCGCTTCTGTCTACTATCCTCTC
>NC_091583.1:29108538-29141038 GCF_042767895.1 Penaeus vannamei | reverse complement strand
AAAGTTAAGTAATCAAAATGTCGAAAAATATATCAGTAAATGATAATAAATATTGTGTTAAAAAGTCAAAGCATAAATATTATGCTCAGTCTCCCTCAAGAAACTAATAAGCCTTTCTGGGTCACAATTCTCCCCCAATACACTTTTCAGTGCATAAGGGGGGGGGGGGCATGTATATACGTCTTTGATCTGAGAATGTTATATATCTTTCCACTACATGTGAGGGAAGAGCCATTAAGGGTCTTAATGGCTCTTCCCTCACAACGTCTTACACTTTTAGCCATCATGAGTCAGTCTTGTGGGTCCGGTTCTCGTCGTTGTTCCATTAACTCCTTGTCAGCTGGAACGGACGCTAGTCACCCAACTGTCAAGATTGTCTTAAGTCGTTCGTAGTTTGTTTCTGGAGGAATGTCTCCTTTGTTCCCTCAATTTATCACGAAGACAACTTCTGACGCAAGGTTTCAAGTTGGTGTTTAGGCGAGGAAAATGAGTATTACAAGGTGTTTAGGCGAGGGAAATGAGTATTACAAGGTGTTTAGGCGAGGGAAATGAGTATTACAAGGTGTTTAGGCGAGGAAAATTAGTATTACAAGGTTGAGCGGCAGTTGACTTGGCGATAATGACCGGTTTAGGATGTATATTCATCAGGATTTCGTGTATTTCTGTTGAATATTTAATCCTGTTTCGCCGAAAACATCACTTGCGTTGTGAAGAAAATCGTTCTTATTCCTAACTTCCTAACATCTACATTTGTCCCAATGGTCAGTGTTCAGGGGCCGATTTTGTTCTCTCATCTTAAAACTAGATGCAACCAACACTTCTTCCTTAAAGATCAATGAATATAGTGATGTTCCATTGAGAAATATACTGATTTCTTTGGCAGGTTGTAACAGTAGTCGAGATGTTAAAAGACCGAGCCTGTGAGACCATCGACGTCGAGATCAAAGCAGATGTAAGTAATACATTATCAGATAAATCATAAATTTCCTTCGAGACGCATCCAAAGCGAGGAAAAAATATATACATGTAACAAATGAGTTTAAAAATTCACTAGTTATATATAGGATATTCCAACACATGTTCTAGAATGGGAAATTCGTGGGGAATGTCTCCTCAAACCTCCATTTAAAGACTCATCTTGTTTTCTCTCTCTCTCTCTCTCTCTCTCTCTCTCTCTCTCTCTCTCTCTCTCTCTCTCTCTCTCTCTCTCTCTCTCTCTCTCTCTCCACAGATGTATCGTCTCTCACAGATGCTTGATCCACTCCGTTGCTTCGACATGTGTGGTTGGTACACGTTGGACAAGACGCTCATTCTGTCTGTAAGTTCGCCAGGCAACAGATATACAATGGTTCATGTCACAGATACCGATGCCGGTCTAAAGTTTACCATTTCCTTTTAGTTCTTAGGAAAAAGAAGGAAAAAAATATATACAGTATATACCCCGTATGCGATTCCTTTTCCGATGAAGGATAAATCTATGAATGTGTGAGATTTGTCTCTGATGTTTTTGTTTTTTGTTTATTGTTATTATTATTAGTTATTACTATTGACCGCATTATACATGTCATTATCATCATTATTGTTATTATTATTATTATTATCATTATTGTTATTATTATTATTATCGTTATTGTCATTATTATTATCATTATCATTATTGTCTTTATTATTATTATCATTATTGTCATTATTATCATTATTGTCATTATTATTACTATTATCATTAGTATTATCATTATCATTATGTCTGTCTCATTTTCTCACCTCCTTTCTCTCCTCCCCTCAGATGACCGGTGTTGTGATAACGTACCTGATTGTGCTCATGCAGGTCGACGTTCGCATGTCTTACCTCGTCTGAGTCTCTGCGGCAGAATCACCACCATTGCAGCAAAACCACAAATGCAACAATAACAAACAAGATTGGCAATAACATGAACAATGCTGCAATCAGAGTGACACTAATTCTGGAATGATTTTTCAAGCAAAAGAAAAAATGCAAAAGATTAGCAATAATAAGATTAGCAATAATAATATGAGCAATCCTGCGAATAGAGCATTGATAATTCAATCGTTAATAATGTTTTTAGAGAACAAAAAAAAAAAAAAAAATCTGGTCCTTATAATCCCACGGGAAGTTTGGAAGAGCCTTTACAGAAAAAAGTGTTCGAATGCGACGATGCATGGTAGAGCCCGTGACTTTAACTTCTTTATTAACCATACCACACATTCGATTATGTTTTAAAATCATAACCCATATTGCAGTTATATACAATTCTATACACTATATGCATATTGTCATGCCATTTAATTATGATTTACTTTTATATATACAAATTACACACACACGCATACACATATAAATTTAGTGTGTGTGTGTGTGTGCATATTTATCTATCTATCAAATTATATATATATATATATATATATATATATATATATATATATATATATATATATATATATATATATATGAGTGTGTGTGTTCATATTTATCTATCAATCTATGTATATATGTGTGTGTGTGTGTGTGTGTGTGTGTGTGTGTATGTGTGTGTGTGTGTGTATATAAGTATGCATATATATATGTATGTATAAATATTTATTTTCGTTGACAGAATATATTTCATGTAAATTGCCCTGTATCTTCTATTTGTTTTTTGTTTTTTATTATTATTCATTATTTTTATTGCTATTTTTAGGAGTAATGCAGAGGTAGCAAGAGAGAGCCAAAAGCCTTTATCAATTTGCACATGATCTATACCTGTCATAGGTTTGTTCCGGTTTTATGTAAGAATTTATTGCAATAAACTCAATGCCATCTTGATAAATGTTGACAGGAACCGGAGTAAACGTGTGTGTTCTCTTGTAAGCCAACAGATAGAAAATAAATTCTGTATAACACTTCTTGCCTCAAATTGGTAATCGATCCTATTCTTAAGCCGTAAATATGAAGAACGTGAAAAGAATTGTCCAATAAAATGATCACACGATTACTTGGAAACGCCTCTCTCTTTGTGTGCCTTCACGGAAGAGGGCGAGCACTCCCTGCAGCCCCGCCAGTACTCGAGGAACCGCCTCCACTTCCGCAGGAGCTCGTAACAAGCAGGACGACCTCGACTAGAGTCCAAATCTCCTTCGTATCAAGTTGAGATCTTTCGCCATGACTCCGAGGGATTTCGCTCTCAGGACCCTGTCTCCTCGGGTCTCCAAGCTAGGTCACGAGTTCAACCGGAGGCTCCTTCGCGGGGCGGTGTCAGTTCTCCAGGTCATCGGGCTGTTCCCCTACAGGTGGGCAGGTCCTCCTCACCGACCGGAGTTCAGCGTCGTCTTGTGTCTGTGGTCCTTCTCCACGTGGATGTTCCTGACGGTCGATCTGTACCTGATCTGCGTCTACCGCTTGTCTCCTCCCGATGCGACGGACGAGGACCTCGACACCACCGTCGCCTTCATCCGCAGGATCTGTGAGGTCACTGGCGTTTACATGTCGTGTCTCTTCCTGCTGCTGAGGAGTCGACGGCTGGCGAGCGTCCTCGAACAAGCGGGAGTGTTGTTTGAGGGAGACCTCGACCTCAGACTTGACGCGAATCACCGCGTGTCTTGTGTTGCGTTCCTCGTGATCTTGGTTACCTGGGGAAGCCAGCATGTGCTCGACGCCGCTTCGATTCCTCTTTGGCCTTTGTGTGTCGTCGTTATGTTGAGTACCGTGTCTTCGTTGCTCGGAATCCTGCTTGAAATTGTGCTTTTCAAGACTCTTTGCGCCGGCATGTCATCAGTCCTTTTAGATATAGTGAATGGATTGACTGGACGTTCTCCAACGCTGGCCAGCGACGTGAGGAAAGTTTTTGGACTTGCGGAGAACAAAATTAGGAAGGTTAGACGCTCACTGAATGATTATGTTGTTTTTTGTTCATTTCCGATGACATGATGGTCTAGATGGTATGATGGTAATGACGGTAGTGATAGTAGTAATGCTATATATGTTGATGGTAACAAAAGCAATTATTAATGACAATGGTAATAAGAATAGTACTTTTTACATCACTGATAATGATCAGAATCACCGTAACAGTTAAAAGATAACAAACTCTTTTTCCTCTACATCCCTTCCACCCAACAACCAACCACCAATAATCCAAACCGAAATGGCTCTCTCTCTCTCCCTCTCTCTCTCTCTCTCTCTCTCTCTCTCTCCACGACCTCATTCACCCTCCCTTTCCCCCTCCACCTCTTTCGCCCTCCCTTCCCCCCCTCCCCCCCGCAGCTTCACAAAATGCGCAAAGCGATCGCCGAATGGTTTCTCGAGACGACCAGCACCCTGTTACTGGTGTCCATGGTGTCTCTGCTGGTCCTCGTCTACACGGCTGCCGTCTATGGGTTGCGAGGCGCGTCCTCTGTCGTCCCTGTGATCTGCACCGCCTGCTTCGCTCTCACTCTCTGCTACGTGGGTCAGGATTTTGAGGATAAGGCAAGGATAAGGAATGCGTGGGATTTGTCTTTGATGTTTTCGTTTTTTTGTTTGTTATTGTTGTTATCATTATAATAAGATGTTATTATTACTTAGATTAATAATTAGATGTTATTATTACTTAGATTAATAATTAGATATTATTAGATGTTATTATGTTATTATACATAGTATTATCATTATCATTATCATTATCATTATCATTATCATTATCATTATCATCATCATCATCATCATCATCATCATCATCATCATCATCATCATCATCATCATCATCATCATCATCATCATCATCATCATTATCATTATCATTATCATCATCATTATCATCATCATCATCATCATCATCATCACGTGATTTGCTTATTTTTGTTATTTATGTACCTGTTTCATTTATTCATCTTTATTATTATTCATATTGAATTTTTGCAAAGCGTTCTTATAAGGAATAATATTTATATACAAATGGTCCCTTTCCAGGTGGAAGCAGCGGTCGAGAAATTGAGGGACCACAAGTGCAAAGCAACAGATGCCGAACTGCAAGGCCTTGTAGGTAGATTGCGGTGGAGAGTGAGGGAGAGGTGAAGCGAGGCTGGGAGGGAGGGAGGGAGAGAGGGAGGAAGGAGGAGAGATGGAGGAGGAGAAGGGAGGGAAGGGGAGAGGGAGAGAGGGAGGGAAGGAAGGGGAGAAGGAGAAGGAGAAAGGGGGAGGGAAGGAAGGGGAGAGGGAGAGAGGGAGGGAGGGGGAGGAATGGAGGAGGAGGAGGAGGGAGGAGAAGCAGAAAGGTGGAGGCAGGAAGGGCGAGATGGAGGGAGGGGGAGAAATGGAGAAGGAGAAAGGAGGAGGCAGGAAGGGAGAGAGGGAGGGAGGGGGAGAAATGGAGAAGAGGGAGAAGAAGGCGAAGGGAGGTGGAGGCAGGAAGGGGAGAAATGGAGAAGGAGGAGGCAGGAGGGGAGGAAGAGGAAATGGAACGAGGCAGGTGGTAAGAAAGAGATGATGAATGGAGAATAAGATTCCGTAATCCAAATATATATACACTACATCTGCATTCATTTCCTAATAAAGTAAAATAATTCCACCTCACTCCCTCTTCCCTTAAAATCCTTACAGATCAAGAGTCTTCTGAGATCGCTAAAACCACTGCAACGTTTCTCCATGTGCGGCTGGTACAACCTGAACAAAACCCTCCTTCTTGCAGTAAGTAGAGTGGTACGACATGAAGTAAATGGAAGTAATTAGAATGATATAAAATTGCAAGAGGTAGATAATACGTCTTGTCGGATACATTATATACATATAATAATATAAAAATGCAGTGGGTAGATAGTTTGTCTTTTCAGATACATTATATGCAGTAAATTACAAATACAGAATTTGGCGGTGGGGCTGGAATGTGTCTATCTTTGCTGATCATAAAACAATCTATATATCTATATTTGTTGCATAATACAATGTTTATATACATATCAGAAGGGATAAAGAACCTGATTTTAGTTTATTTAGATTCTTCATTTCATTATTTTTGCTGCAAGTGAAATTTCAAAAACGCATTTCATTCTTACAGATGTGCAGTTTAGTGATGGCAAACTTGGTGGTGCTGCTGCAAATTGGAAATTCAAACTCCAGGCTATCTTGAAAGAAGAAGAAACAGCTTTCTCTGCCTGTGTCTGGCTCTTGAATATGATTCGATGTCTTTTGATATATTGGTCGCGTATTCTGGATATATACTGTTCATTTACGATTGTATATTTGTTCATACACGTTCACACACATAAGTCTATCAATCAATCTCTCTCTATATATAACCAGTTGAAAATAGTTCCAAGTCTATCATCTACTACTTCTACATTTAAAAAACTAAAGTAAATATTCAAATGTTCTATAGTAAATGCTCTAAGTTAGCCACGACACATTTTATTACGTTTATGCGTCTTAGTGTTTTCAGATCTGCTAGTGTAGAAACTTACAGATGTGTGTGTTTTGTTGTAGGGTTCTTGATAAATGGAGTCTTGGCAGCTCCTCTAAACATGTATCATTGTCACCCCGAAGAATACTTAATCTAGTACAACCAATTCTCACGCGAAACCTGAACAAGCATATGGCAGCTATAGATTATTCAACAAGTTGGTAAGAGGCAGTTACTGAAATGTCAATAAAGGCTTTTGTCTGTTTTACTTCCTCCTTCTCTCTCTCTCTCACTCACTCTCTCTCTCTCTCTCTCTCTCTCTCTCTCTCTCTCTCTCTCTCTCTTTCTCTCTCTCTCTCTCTCTCTCTCTCTCTCTCTCTCTCTCTCTCTTCCTCTTCCTCCTGTTCTAGTAAATATACAGTCGTATGAAAAAATCTTAGCGTACAAGAACATTCAGTACAAGGTTCTCTGTTAACAAAGTAAATATCAAATCATCATTATTTATGTATATCACTTGTAGTATTGAGTGTATGTTAGGATCTTGACTGTAAAGGTAACTTGTTGGACTCATAAAAGGTAAACAGATATCATTACTAAAAGGTTAATATACAGCTAATAACAAGAGTAATGAAGGAAAACAATATACATATCAAAATAGGTTCATATTTTATCTCTTGTGAATCTCGAAACCTCATGCATTTATTCTTCCTGTCATGCGCATTGTATCTATATTTTGGTCTAAGTTGTTTTGGATAAATAAAGGCTCTGATTTCAGCTTCAACACTGAGTTTTAAAATGCCGAAAGTTATTGTTTAGGGTTCTTCTTTCCCTTAGAGTGTTCAACTTTATCGTTACAACAAAAAAAATAAAGAAAATGACAACAGTTTCTCCATGATGGAATTCAATGTATATTTCAGTTTACTGCTGTCATCAAGGTGCCTCCTTCTTTAGTATTAATATCTGTCTACTGTTACAAGTTTTGTTATTACCATAGGTAATAACAAGTATTGTCAGTATTGTCATCATTGTTATAAGTATCTTTATCATTATGCTTTCATTATCATCACTATTCTTATCTCCGTCATCAGTATCGCTATCATTAGCCTACACATTATTAACATTATTTACATATCACCAGTATTGATAGCAATGGTTAGGGTATCATTGTGAGTTACTAGTAGTAGTGGCAGTGACAAGGGAATAGATTTAAATTGTTTTTATAAGATATAGATGTTTCTATGAGTTGGACATTATCCTTATCATTTTTTTCTTTTTCTTCTCCTTATTATCATCCTCATCAACATCTTTATCTCTGGCTTGCCCCTATCAATCACATTTTCATTTCTTCGTCCTTTTCCTTCTCCGCGCCTGGTTAACTGCATCTAAAAGGATGACAATTTCACGAGTAATTCCGAATGTGCAGAGACCAACTGTAGCGTCGCTGTCACACGATCCCGTATAACATCCGTGTGAATGACCATGGACCTCGCTGCCTGGGAATCCGGCCCCAATGATGATGGTAATAATGAATCAGTGATGAATATGGCAAATGACACTGATATTAGAATACTAAAGATGATGATTATAAGAACTGTAGTGAGAATAGTTGCGAAATGCAAATTATCTGAAATCGTAAAAGATTATCATTATTAGGTGAATTTTCTACTGTAATTAGATAAGAGAAAGAGAACATTACACTATTTTCCTGTTTATATCATTATGGCTTTTCCTCAGCGTGATTTCTGATATTTACTGAAAAATATCTCTGGCTTGTACTAAAACAATATGCTGACACAGACGAAAAAGAATATTTTTGTTTCGTGTGACAGCGTTCCGTTACATTATTGTATGTACTTTTTATGCAGAAAGCTGTAATTGTATATTGATGTGTTACTGTACTAGATTAATTCTGTGCAATATCCAACGAGAAAACTGCTGAAGGAATTACTTCATAGGTATTTTGTTTCTCTCCGCTACACTAAACACAATGCCAGTTATCTGAATGGAAAATTGGCGGGTCTAATGCAACAGACTATATCGTTTCTTATCTCTTACTTTCGCATAACAGACTCCTTTGAAGTACATGTTCTTCAGATTGATTTATTTTAATAGCAGCAATACACATTTCTAAGTAATATTCAAAATTTATTAAAATACTTTCATGATAATTTTTGTGGGGGTTCAATATATATTTGAGTTTACTGATGTCATCACGTGAAATTCTCGGTTTATAACGTCAATAATTTTGTTATTATTGTTTTTATTATTGTTGTGGGTATTAGTACTGTCATTATTCTATCATCGTTATTATTATCAGCATCGTTATTATCACCCTTGATATTATCAACATCACCATCAACATTATCAGTATCGATAGAGGTAGACATTCTATTTATCCTCATGATGTAGTAGTAGAATAGCATGACAATGAAATAAGAGCAGTACTAAGGAAATTGTATAAGATTTAGATGATTTTTAGTGAGATCGAAATATGATCTTCCTTCTTTTTGCTTATCATTATCATCCTTATTGATGATAATAACAGTAATGTGAATAATAATGATAACCATTATTATTATCATTGGTAATTATAAATACTTATTATCATTATTATTATCATTAGCATTATAGATAGATAGATAGTATCATTATTATTATTAGCTGCACTAGTTGTAGTAATACCATCATTTTATTATACCATTGTCACAATTATCAATACCTTTCTAACGCCTTTTATGGCTTGTCTCCTTCAACCACATTTATATCTTTTAATCCTTTTCCTTCTCCACGCCTTTTTAACTGCACCGAAAATGAACACAATTTCACGAGCAATTCCGAATGTGCAGAGACCAACTGTAGCATCGCTGTCACACGATCCCGTATAACATCCTTGTGAATGACCAAGATAATGATGGTAAAAATGAATCAGTGATGGATATGGCAAATGGAATTGATATTAGATTACTAGTGATGGTGATTATAAGAACTATAGCGAAAATAAATCCGAAATGCTAATTTAAAACGTAAAGATAAATTGGTTGTGAATTTTCTACTTTATTATGTGAGGAGAAAGAGAATCCATTATTTTTTTCTGTATTTATTACTATATTTTTACTTCAGTACGATTCCAGATATTTACTGATTTTTTGTTGAGAGAGAAACTGACACGGATAAAATGAAACACAACCGTAACAGGAAAAGAAATATGTTTTTGTGTGTGTGTGTGCAACATCCAACATTACACTGTTGCGTGTACTTTTATATGCAGAAAACCTTGATTGCAATTCAATCCGCAAACACAACAATTCTATTTTGTGTAATATCCAACGAGAAAATTGTTGAGGGATTTTATCATTCTTGGTTTTTCGTCTCTCTCCCTCCCTCTCCCTCTCTCCTACACTAAACACAATACCAGTTATTTGAATGGTAAACTGATGTGACAAATGGAAGAGTGTGTTGTTTTTTATATTTCGCTTTCGTATATTGGACTCCCTTGATTCACATTCTCCTTGGATTATTGCATATTCTAATAGAGGTAATTCACATTTTAAGATAGATTACATAATTTCACTTTATAGGATATATTTATGAAAATTTTTATTGGATTTATTATATATTTCAGTTTACTTATGTCATCACGTGAACTCCTCAGTCTGTAACTTCAATATTTCTGTTGTTATTGTTTCTATTATCGTTGTGGGTATTATTATTGTCATTGTTCTTTCATTGTCATTATTATCATCATCGTTATTATCAACAATATTATTATCAACATCGTAATCCACACCAATATCGTTAGTATTGATAGAAGTAGGCATCTTAGTAACCGTCATGATTTAGTGGCAATAGCCTCATGACAGTAACACGGCAAAAACAGTAATAAATTTAGTTTTAATACCACTTGTTACAATGGACATTCTCTGTTCTGACATACTGTCTGTTATATTTTACTTCCAAATCTCCCCCTGTGTGCAAGAGATGGCTGGGGTTACCATTCTCTGGACGTGTGTGGGATTGAACGTAGGTCAGTAAGATTGTCAGACCAACATGCTAACCGCTACGCCAGCACAGGAACTGCAAAAGATATAGATAATTTTGAGTGACGTTGCTCTTTATTATTATTATTGTCATTATTATCATTATCATTATTGATGATATTGATAGTAAAGTTAATAAAAATTATAATTATTACCATTATGATTAATATTAATGGTAATTATTACTATTATGATTAATATTAATGGTAATAATTACTATTCATTGTCATTATTATTATTGGTGATAATTATTAATACAATCATTATTATTAGCAGTGCTTGTTATAATAGTTGTAACATCACTTATTTATATCAATGTCACAATTATCATTACCCATCCAACGCCTTTTATGGCTTGTCTCCTTCAACCACATTTATATCTTTTAATCCTTTTCCTTCTCCGCGCCTGTTTAACTGCATCGAAAATGAAGACAATTTCATGAGTAATTCCGAATGTGCAGAGACTAACATTCGCTGTCACACGATCCCGTATAACATCCGTGTAAATTACCAAGGATGATGATGGTAACAAGGTTGTTATTAGAATACTAATAATGGTGATTATAAGAACTATAGCGAGAATAATTCCGAAATATTTATCATTTGAGATCGTAAAGGTTAACATTATCACATGATTTTTCTACTGTTATTAATGGGGACAAAGAGAATCCACTATTTTTTCTGTTTTTCTTACTATATTTTTACCTCAGTACGATTTCTGATATTTACTGAAGAAAAAATGTTACTGGCTTGTACTAAAAGACAGTATGATGAGATAGAAAGTGACACCGATAAAATGAGACTGTCCAACCATGATAGGAAAAGGAATACGTTTTGTTTTTTTTCTTGTGACCGTGGTTCATTACATTGTTGCGTGTACTTTTGTATGCAGAAAACTTTTGCTGTCATTCAATCCGTAAACATACTAGTTCTGTTTTTTTTTTGTTTTTTTTTTTTTTATTCCTCGTTTTTCGTTTCTCTCTTACAATAAACACAATACCACTTATTTGAATGAAAAACTGGCTTCCGCATTTTAGTAAACCCCTGAATCACATGTCCTTCACCGTCCTAAGCATAATTTAGTAGAGGTAATACACAATTTAAGATATATTGCAAAATTTATAATAAGTAGATGGTGACAATACTTATAGGATTCAATATATATTTCAGTTTACTGCTGTCATCACGTGAACTTTTCGGTCAAGAACGTTAATATTTCTCCCGTTATTGTAATTATCGTTGTGGGTATTAGTACTGTCATTATTCTGTCGTCGTCATTATTTTCAGTATTGTTATTATCATCCTTGATATCCTTAACATCATAATCTACATCAATATTATTAGTATTATAGCTTAATAGTAATGAGATGATAGCAGTACTAAGGGAATTTATAAGATTTTGATGATTTTTAGTGGGATAGGAATATTACCTTTTCCTTTTTTTTCCTTATTATTTATTATTATCATTATCATTATTGATAATAATAAAAGTAATGTTGAAAATAATGATAATTGCCATCATTATTATAAATAATATTATTTATTATTATCATCACTATCAGTATTGGTAACTATTATCAATACTATTATTATCATAATTAATAACAGTGTTAGTTGTTGCAATACTATCCCTTTTTTATCAATTTCACAGTTATCAATATCCTTCCAACGCTTTTTATGGCTTGTCCCTATCAACCTCATTTTCATTTCTTTGTCTTTCCTTCTCCACGCTTGGTTAAATGCATGCGTGTGTGTGTGTGTATGTGTGTGTGTGTGTGTGCACACAAACACACACACACTCATATATATATATATATATATATATATATATATATATATATATATATATATATGTGTGTGTGTGTGTGTGTGTGTGTGTGTGTGTGTGTGTGTGTGTGTGTGTGTGTACACACACACACACACACACACACACACACACACACACACACACACACACACACACACACACACACACACACACACACACACACACATACATACATATAGATAGATAGATAGATAGATAAATAGATAGATATAGATATACCTTTAGGATTTTGTTCAAAATGACTCAAAATTTACCTTCAAAACGGAACATTATATCGATTATATGCTTCTTTAACACTGTGTGGTGTTCGGGATTCTAATCTGCAGCAACACCACTAGGTACGTAATAACTAAGCTGCTCATCTGTAAAATAGATTTAAGGAAACTCCATGAACCGCAAATAATGTTACTTTAATTTGTATATATTGTGACAGACAAACCATCTACTTCAATTAAAAACAAAAAAGCGATAAAAAAATATTACACAAAACAAATAAAGTAGAGTATATTTCATTTGTATTATTAGCAATAAAGCATTTTGCGTGTTAGACCAAATAGGTGATAGCATCCTACTTACTGCAAGAAGGAGGGTTTTGTTCAGGTTGTACCAGCCGCACATGGAGAAACGTTGCAGTGGTTCTAGGGATCTTTCGAGACCCTCCGCCTGTGTTTGGAGAATACTTTAATTAAATAAAATGGTTGTTGATGGTTGTTGAATATGACCATGATACTGAGTACATCTATTTTTTCTTATTCTTCTTTTCTTGTTTGATTGACTGGTTCCAATTCTTACTCCGCCAGGAATAAGAACACTGTTCTTACAGTCTTCTATTTCTATGCAACGTCTTGCTAAATCAATATGCATCTAATGTACGTATGTGTATGTAATCATTTCTCTCTCATCCTCCTTTTCTTATCTCCGCTATCCCACACCCTATAGCACATACTTATACCATACTCACCAGGGCATGAACTTGGGCATTTGTTGCATCGCACTTGTAGTACCTAAGCTTCTGGGCCGCTGTGTCCACCTGCACAAAGAATCCAGGTCAAGTAAAGGGAAAATGTAGTGTCCACTGTAGGATTGTTTTGAAAAATGTCTCCGCACAGAGATGGCTCCGCAAGTTCTCATATACCAGTAATTAATGGTCGATATCGAGGGGTTATTATTATAGACATTATAACTATGTTACTGACATTGATAATAAAAACATAAACAGATTATATATTTCCGAAAACCTAGAAAAATGGCAATACTAATGTTGTGAAATTTTAGTACTAGCAATTGGTTCATTGGTGACTAAGTACCTGTAGAGCCTTCTGTGTGTAAAGACACTGAATGAAACTCGCAGAGGGCATGGTATGCACTTCTATGCCATTCTCGGAGACTCTGGTTAACAATCCATGCCAGTAGGTTGGCCGGGAGAGCAATGGCATTCAACCCTAGTCACTACATATACTAATATTAGTACCATTAGATGTGTGGCTGTTCTTTTAGCTTTAATACAATTACTACTCGACTCCATTACAAAACAGTACATACTTTATCCTCAAAGTCCTGACCGATGTAGCAGAGGTTGAGAGTGAAACAGAAGCTGGACACGGCAGACAAGATCGTTGTGCCGCCCATTGAACTGTAATCCAGAGCCTTATAGACGAGAATCACTGAAGACACTAAGCAAGTTAACAAAATAGTGCTAGTAGCCTCGAGGAAGCAGCTTGTCAAGTCCTTACGCACTCTTTCGATCTGGAGGAAATAAGAAAAGATGAAAATGAATCAATCAAAAGCAGAAAATATGAATAATGGCGATAAGAGCTAACTCACTTTTCATTCAGCCCTATTAATTGGGAATTATATATGTGCGTGTGAGTGGGTATGTGTGTCTATATATATATATATATATATATATATATATATATATATATATATATATATATATATATATATATATGTATGTATAATATATATATTTTTTTTTCTAAGGCCTAAGTGAATTAATAGAACAAAAGAGAACATCTATTTGCGACCAACCTTCCTCACTTTCTTCTCCGCAAGTCGGAACGATTTCCCAATGTCTCTGGCCTCTGTCGGATGCAAGTCAGCCAATCCATTCACCGTATCTACAAGGACCCCGGATACAGTAACGGAGAGAGTCTTAAAAAGCACGAATACGAACAGGAGGCCAAGCACTGAAAACACGGTATGTATTGCAGTCACGGCATGAGCCACCGTGAGAAAGATGTCATTCGTTCTGACATAGTGGATCGCCCAGATGACTAGGTTCATGAGCATTCCAAGGCAAAAAATCCAATAGTTGGCACCATGGTCGAGACTCGAGTCTTCCGCCTCGAGCAGGCCTCCTACTTGTTCGAGGACCCTTGCCAGCCCTCGACTCCTCGCCAGCAGGAAGAAACTCGACATATACACGCCGATCTGCTCAGCGATACTGCGGACAAAGGAGACAGCGGCGTCGAGGTCCTCGCCCTCCACTTCGGGAGGAGGTAAGCGGAGGAAGCAGACCTTCAGGTAAACGCCGACCGTCAGGAACATCCACGAGAAGAGGGACCAGAGAAACAAAGCGACACTGAACGCCGGGCGGTGAGGAGGACCTGCCCACCTGTAGGGGAACAGCCCGACGACCTGGAGAACTGACACGACCACGCGAAGGAGCCTTCGGTTGACCGCGTGACCCAACTTCGAGACCCGAGGAGACAAGGTCCCGAGAGCGAGATTCCTCGAAGTCATGGTGAAGGACCTTCGCCTTATAGGATATTTGAATTCCGGTCCAGGTCTTCCTCCTTGTCACGACCTTATCAGAGGACGCGGAGGCGGTTCCCCGAAGACTGGCGGCGCTGCAGTGAGCGCTCGTCATCCTTGGCAAAGACGCTCAAAGGACGAGGCGTTTCAAAGAGCTAATTTTCTTACGGTTTATTGGATAATTTGTCCACGTCGCTCTTCCTTTTCACGGCTTCAGCTTGGAATACATTGCCAATATACAGCAAGAGGTGTAATTCACTATTGGCTACCAAGAGAACACTCAGATGCATATGTGTGTTTGTGCGGCTGTATCTTACGTAGCAAGGGTAGTGATGAAAAAAAGAAAGAAAAAAAATTAAAACGTTCCTCAACATCTACCATTGATCGGCTTGAGTGTCCTTCAACTGCAGCAAAATCTTAAATGAAACCAGATATACTATTAAATGCTCTCTCTTTCTCTTTCTCTTTCTCTTTCTCTCTCTCTCTCTCTCTCTCTCTCTCAAAAAATAGTAATAATAAATAGGCAATAGATAAATAAACAATACAGGATGATACAAGCTATTCTAGAAATTTACCTGATATATTCTATATCACAAAATATGATGGTTACTCCATTTTTTCTGCTTCATATTTTATTTATTTATTTTATTTTATTTCTTGCGGGATTAAATGTTAAGATTTTCAAAATCTACCAATGAATGATCTCTTTTTATAAGTAGAAATAAAATCAAATGTTCCGATGTATTCTGAAAAGAATGCTTCAATAATCGCATCTTTCACCTTATTAGCAAAGTCGATGTCTACCTTAAAGGCAATATTAAGTGAAAGGAATATATAGTTAAACGGGTCATTCTCACACAATGATAATGATAGTAATAATAATAATAATAATAATAATAATAATAATAATAATAACAATAATAATAATAATGAATATACAACCAAACCCAACATGCATCAAATCGGGTTTATAATGGATTTATTGTTTGTCATATTGTGCTTGTGTTTAATCTGGTTTAATGTGTCTATTTGTATAAGCCAAATAAATGTTCTGGTTTCAGTGTTAGAATCAGTCTTAGGATTCGGATGTTTGCTTCACTACCTTTCCAAGAAGACAGGAAAATAACAAGATGTTTAATGGTAGATTATCGTTGGTTATGTGCGCTTTCAATGGCACCGAAATACAATGAATCATATAGAAGCATATAAGAGTAAATTATGAAATCGTCGTAATTGGTGATATTTTGCAAAATTTCTTGGATTACTACAAACACAATTAGGAAAATGGAATTCTCTATATATTTCAATTTACTGCTGACTTCATGCTACATTTTTTCTGTCTATAATGCCAGTATTTTTATTATTATTGGTTTTATTATTCCTTTTATGAGTATTACTATTATAATGCCTTCATAATCACAATCATCAACGTCACCAGCACTGATAGCAGTGGAGGCATCATTACTATCAGTGTTATCATATGCATATTTATGATTTACCAGTCATAGAAGCAGTCATAATGGAATACATCCCTCCTTCTCTACGCCTGTTTAATTACAGTTAAAATCAATGCAGTTTCATGAGCAACTCCGAGAAGACCAAGTATTGAGGCGCTGTCACACGATCCCGTATAACATCCGTGTGAATGACCAAGGGAATCCGGTCCTAATGATGATGGTAATAATGATTCAGTAATTGGGGTAATAATAACAGAGCTTCTTTATTATTTTATTAGTAGTAGCATGTAACTCAATCTGTAATTTAACCCGTAAGCATACTAGATCCGTTTTGTGTAACATCCAACGAGAAAAGTTCAATTTTAACTGGAAGCTGGTCTGATTGATGTAAATTGATGTAAATGTGTTCACATCTCTTACTTTCGCTTAAGAAAATTATATGAATCTTTTTTTTTTTTTTTTTTTTTTTTTGCCTTTTTGTATGCTTATGTTGATGTATCATAAATTTAGATTTAGATTATCCTAAAACTTTACAAAATTATATCCCTTCCGTGCTATTCATACTATTTTTCGCGAAATTCAATTTATATTTACTTTTACTGTTGTAATCACGTTGGTGTCTCCTCGGTTTATAACGTCAATATATATATATATATATATATATATATATATATATATATATATATATATATATATATATATATATATATATATATATATATATATATATATATATATATATATATATATATATATATATATATATATATATATATATATATATATATATATATATATATATATATATGTATATGTATATGTATATTTTATTATTGATTTTATTATCGTTCTGGATATCATTAATATTATTCTGTCATTTTTATTGTTATTATCAGTATCGTTATTATCCTACATATAATTAACATTATAATCCACATTATCACCATCATCAGTATTGATGTAAGTAAATATCATATGTATAGTCATGTTTGATTAGTAATAGTACCATAATAGTAATATGATACTAGTAATTAAGGGAACCGGGTTAAATTATTATACAATGTGTAGATAATTTTAGTGAGTTTGAAATATCATCTTTCTCAATCTTATTCTTAATACTGTTATTATTTTTATCAGAATTATTATTATTATTATCATTAATAATATTAGCACTAATTGGTAGTGACACTAATGATAATAACAACAATGATTAAAATATTAATAATTATTATTATTGTTCTCATTATGATCATTGGTAATAATTATCACTATCACTATTATATCAATATCAGTTACCACCATTATTATTATTACTGTCATCATCACCATCATCATTATCAGTACTAGAAGTAGTAACACAATCATATCTTTTATTATATCAACCTCATTTTCCTCTTTTTGTCCTTCCTTCTCCTTCTCTTAACTGCCTAAAAATGAAGACAATTTCATGAGTAATTTTTTTCTGTTCACATTACGATGCTTTTATTTCAGAGTGATTTCTGAGGATTACTGAAAAAAAAATGTTACTGGCTTGTACTAAAACAAATACGTTATCTTAACAAATAAGGTAACAGATCAATTTAATTAAAACCCGAACAGGTAAAAGACTACGTTTTGGCTTCTCTCGTGACAGCGTTTCATTCCAGTGTTGTGTGTCCTTTTTATAACCGATGATGCAAATGACAGATTGTAATTAAATCTGTAAACATATTAAATCCATTTTGTGTAACACCCACAAAGGAGAAAGCTTAGGGACTTTGTTACATCTCTTAGACCAAGCCTGATACCTTTTCAATAGTGTGGAAAACTAGTGTGACTATTCAAAAAAAAATTGTCCTTTTCATCATTTTCTCAAAAAAGAAAGAAAAATCTCAAACAACCAAACCCAAAATACATCAAACCGGGTTTATAACAGATTTATTACTTATTGTCATACAGTGTCTGTGTTTAATTTGGTTTAAATGTCTAATTGTTAAAGCCAAATAAATGTTCTGGTTTCAGCATCTGAATCAAGGCCTAGGATGCCAATGCTTGCTCCACTGCCTTTCCATGAAGACAGGAAAATAACGGTATGTTTATTTGTAGATTATCGCTTGGTAATGTTCGTTTTCAATGGCACTGAAATACGAGTAAGAATATAAATATAAACGTAATTTAAGATATTTTGTAAAATTTCTTGGAACATTGTGTCGATAAATAGCAAAATGGAATTTGATTTATATTTCAGTTTACTGCTGTCATCATGCTGCCCTTTTTCTGTCTATAATGTCAGTATTTTTATTGTTATTGGTGTTATTACTTTCATAATGTCTTCATAAACATTATCAGTATCGTTATTTCTATCCTTGATATCATTATCATCCTAATATATATCATCAATATATATATATCATTAGCAGCATTGATAGCAGTGGAGGCATCATTACTATCAGTGTTATCATATGCATACTTATGATTTAGCAGTAATAGAAGCAGTAGTAATGAATGTATCCTTCCTTCTTTACGCCTGTTTAATTACATTTAAAATCAAATACAGTTTTATGAGCTACTCCGAGAAGACTAACTGAAGCGTCGCTATCACACGATCCCGTATAGAAAAGAGAAGATACACTTATCTTCTGTGTCTTTCCAAGCGTTATCCTTCATAATATCTAATTATCTTTATCTTTATTATTGTTATTTTTATTATTAATAGTAATGTTGTTATCACTATCATTGGTAATAATAATAACGGCAATGATAATACTAATATTGATAATAATTATCATTATTACCATTATTGTTATTGTTATCAATATCAGTTATCGCCATTAGTATCATTATCATCATCATCATCATTATCATTATCAGTATGAGATGTAGTAACACCATTATTTAAATAACATTGTGAAAATTATCAATACCCTTCCAACGGCTTTTATTTCATTTTGTTTCTTTTTTTTCTATCAATAACATTTTCATTTCCGTAGCCGTCCTTCTCTGCGCCTAGTTAACTGCTTATAAAAGAGAGACAATTTCTTGAGTAATTCCGAATGTGCAGAGAGACCAGCTACATCGTCGCTGTCACACAAGAGGAAGAAAAGAAATACACCTCTCTTCTGTTTACATTACAGTGCCTTTATTTCAGTGTGCTTTCTGGTGTTTACTGAAAAAAATGCTACTGGCTCGTACTAAAACAAATACGGTAGCCTAACATAGACGGTGAAACGGATAAAAGGAATTAAAAACCGAACAGGAAAAAGACTATGTGTTGGTTTCTCTCGTGACAGCGTTTTATTCTAATGTTGTATGTCCTTTTTATAACCGGTGATGGAGATAACTCAGATTGTAATTGAATCCGTAAATATATTGGATCCATTTTGTGTAACACCCACAAAGAAGAAAGCTCAGAGACTGTTTTTTTTTTTTTTTTTAGATCAAACCTGGTACCTCTTAATGATATGGAAAACTGATGTGACTATTCCCCCCCAAAAAAGTGTCATTTTCTTCATAATCTCTCTCATGAATCACACAACCCCAGTCTCCTGCGTGCCACCTAACCTCAAACTCCAGTACCTCCCCCTCCTGAAATTCCCACAACCCCCACAACCTGATTCCTCGAAGCTAAGGTCACACTAGTCTTCTCTGGGATCCCTAGATAACCTCGTCGAAGTCTGACCAGCTACGGTTTGTGATTGGTCAGTTGACTTCGGCGAAGCTGTCATGGGATCCCAGGATAGAGACGACTAGCGTGACCTTAGTTTGACCTGACTTCGGCGAGGCTACGTAGGGATCCCAGCAAAGAGAAGACTAGCGTGACCCTAGCTTGACCTGACTTCGGCGAGACTGTCTTGGGATCCCAGCACAGAGAAGAATAGTGTGACCTTAGCTTGACCTGACCTACACTTAAGACTCAGATAAGGTGAGACATCCGCGTGTCTACCTGCAGCAGCACAACCAGGTACGTCAACACACCACTGGACATCTGAAGAGGAATGAAATAGCGTAATAAAGAGAAAATTAGATAACTGGAAGATACAGAACAACTGTCAAGCAAAGTGAGTTGTATAATCTGTATGTTTAAACTAATGGACGTTATCGCTGTATAAATAAACAGAATTGCAGTTCCCTAATGTTTCAGTTTTGGAACAAAATACGAAAGGTAAAAAGGTGAACATTAATTAATTAACATTAATTAATAATACTCGGTGAGTCTCTAGTAACGAATACCGAAGTTTTGGGGGAAAAAATCCTTGCTTTATGGAGTGGTTTTAACATTTTCAAGACATACATATCTTCAGTGATATAGAAAGTAGTTTAGCTGTACAGGGCTGTTAAGTATACTAACGTCATTATGTACTGTATTGTGGAATATATTTGTGTTCACGTGTGGAGTGCCCTGAGAACACAAATGAGCTATGTCAGAGATCTTGTTTAAACGTATGGCCGATAAATGTACCCAGTATTGTGCAAAAACATATAGATTCTATATTTATAATATATATATATATATATATATATATATATATATATATATATATATATATATATATATATATATATATATATATATATATATATATATATATATATATATATATATATATATATATATATGACAGACTAAACAGACCAACAACGATGTTTGTGACATAAGGCACAGTATTTTATTTGTTTGGCAAACTTACAGACAGAATGAGGGTTTTGTCCAACGTATACCAACCACACATGCTGAAGCAACGGAGTGGTTCAAGAACCCCAGAAAGACGATTCATCTGTAGGAGAAAATGTTTCAGGTAATATGATGGTTTGTGACATGTTCCCTACGAATATCTCTTGAGATAAGATGCATTATCATTCCCTACATATGAGCAATAAACTGTATATACTTATTTCTTTTTTTGGTGCGTCTCAAAAGGAGTTTATAATATTCAAGAATATGGATTTATTGCTCACTTCTGCTTTCATCTCGACATCGGAAGTCTCACAAGCGCGGTCTTTAAGCATGTCAATCACCGCTGTCACCTGTGCAAAGATTTAAGAGAAATATAAATGAAAATCACTTCTATAAGTTTCCTTTTCATTTGTCATTAACATGTAATTCATAGAAAAGATTCCTTACCTTGTTCTGAAAGTTCTGACCAACAGAGCACAGCATTAAGAGGAAGTAAAACGCTGACAGAAGGAGCAAGTTCATCACTCCTCCGTCAGCCTTGTAAGTCAGGACCTTGTAGATCATGCCCGTCAGGAGCACCACACAGAAGAGCAGAACAGCCGTCAGCGCCTCGAAGAAGCAGTAGATCATAGTCTGATGCAGTTTCTCAATCTGTCAAGCGATGAGAGAATTCCCCCAGCACAAGAGATAGAAATAGGTGAATAACGTTTGGCATACTTTACCTTGCAAGTAGATTTCAGAGTTTCGAAATATATCTCCACAGTCTGTACTTATTAGGAGATCTATTTCAGTTTTATTATCATTTATTATCAAATTACTTCAAGAGGACAAATGAGAATCGAAACACCACAAATTATATATCTAAATATCTATTTCTATACACGTGTGTGTATATCCTAAAGACAGATTACCTGCCGTATTTTGCGCTCCAGAGAACACAGTGGAGGAAGCACCTGCAATCCGGAAGCGAAGGCCAGGCCAGGTCCCTGGAGTGACTGTGAGGCCAACCCTTCCCTGGCCACGTCCACCAGCCACGTCGATAAGATAAGGGAAAGCGCCTCGAAGAGAAGGCAGCAGGACATCAGACCAGCAGTCTCTATCAGTGAATATGTAAGGAGAACACTGACCATGGATGTGGAAAAAAGGGGAGCTATGTACATACAGTACCCTATGCCCCCCGCGATGGTGATGACCGCGTGCACAAAAAACGTCACCAGGAGACCCGTACAAGAGAGGCTCTCCGTGCTCATAATCTGTGGGTCGTTAACGATGAGGTCAAGACAAGCTGCCAGGACTGGACTCCTGAACAGCATAGCCAGATGTGTCAGATTCAAAGACACGTATCTAAAAATGATGTAGATGTTGGCGATAACGTCACCTATTTGGATTCCATTCGAATCTTTAGGGTAAACATACTCAACAAGGATGTCTGCAATGGCACCATAAATCATGAATAGGTTGATGACGACCGACCAAACGCAGAGAGCGATACTGAGCTGCGGTCGGCGAGGAGGACCTGACCAGGTGTAGGGGAACGACCCGATGGCCTGGAAAGTGGTGACAGAGATGCGCAGAAGCCAAATGGTGACCTGGCTTTGCGATATAGAAGGACGCAAGGCCGACGGAAGGCGAAAGAGCTCCTTCAGCCCCATGGTTAGAGTCCTTCGGGGTTCCTCAGTGGCCGGTGTGAACTCTGCGAAGGCGGACGGGAAACTGGCGTCCAAGCGGCACCCTCTGGAAGGTGAAGGACACCAGCGTCTGTCTCGCTCCAGGCTTCAGAATGATTCAATGCCGATCAATTGTGATAATTGGAAATGTTCACATAATAAGGAGGACTGACAGGGGGTTCAGCTCTGTGAGGGTTCACTGTTAAGGTGATTATATCGCCAGAAGACAATCGCTCAATATATTTGTGTGCATCTAATTTTTACTTCAAATCAACTGACATAGGACGAGAGTAGCCCAGGTAAAGGTGTTACCACAAGAAAGAAAATGCAACTGTTAAAACTCTTTACACCAAGATAGACAAGAAATGCAAGACTGTGTGAGATACACGCTTTTAGTCTCTCCATAGACCCTTTGCAGAGAGGACCTGAAGAAACCTGGGAACATGGACTCAGAACAATGAAATAGGAAGCATTGGTGAACTAAGATAAACACAATAGAGCATCGAAAAAGAGAGAAACACTTTTTCAAGATGAAGGTTCAGGAGAACAACAGTTGTTTGGAATTTGTGTTTTTTTATTTTATTAACAGCCTAATACCCAAGTGTTTCTTAAACGCCCTCGAGAATTAACGTAGTACTGATGACCAAGCAGTGTGCTTCTCCTGTAATGTGCCCATGACAAAATGACCAAAATGTTATTGGTAAACCCCAAAAATAGCATTATTAGATACTGAAAAGAGAAGACCATCTTGAAAGGTGTCTTAAATTTATACCACCGCATTATTACTATTAGAAAAAAATAGAAAGAACCTTTTGTGATTTTTTATCATAGTAATTAAATATGCAATGATATTCTAGTCTGAACGAGCACTTTGGCCTCCATTGCAATCTTTTGTCCATCGAATATCAGTCAATGGAATATATTCTTTGGTTGAATTATGATTAATGATGATATTATTGTTATCAGTTTTGGGTACATGGCTTCATTATCATTTATAATTGTTTACTTGTATTTGTCATGAGCATAAACTAGCATTTGTCATGAGCATAAACTAGCATTTTTTGTTTGTCTGTTAAGAATATATATATAAAAATAGGAAAAAGGATAACATTATCTACACTGCTTAGTTTGGAGGAAAAATGCAATGAAGTTTATTAGGACCAGACACTTCGCTGATCAATATCGCAATTTCTGTGCAGTCATTGCGTTTAACCATATACAAAAGATCTGAAATAAATTATAGAAAATGTGATTGAGCGTGGATATTATCATGCAAGGTATTGATCAGTTATAGATGTCTGGTTTTGGATCAAGCGTCTGTCATGTTTTTTCTTTTCTTTTCTTCTTCTTCTTCCTCCCTTCTCTTTCCTTCTTAATTTCTTCGCCTCTACCTGATGAAACTGTTTTTTTCTTTTTTTAACTCTTTTTAATGAAACACTTTTGTTCTTCGTTTCTTCCTGATAAAACAGTTTTCTTCACTTCTACCTGAGGAAGCATAGTTTTCTTAATTTCTGTCACATGAAAATTTTGTTAATTTCGATCTCATGAAAAAATTCTTCATTTCTGTAGCATGAATTTTTCTTCATTTCGGACCCATGAAAATTTTCTTCATTTGTCCCAAGAAAAAAAAAAATCTTCATTTCGGACCCATGAAAATTTTCTTCATTTGTCACATATAAAAAATCTTCATTTCTGACACATGAACTTTTCTTCATTTCGGACCCATGAAAATTTTCTTCATTTGTCCCAAGAAAAAAAAAAATCTTCATTTCGGACCCATGAAAATTTTCTTCATTTGTCCCAAGAAAAAAAAAAATCTTCATTTCGGACCCATGAAAATTTTCTTCATTTGTCACAGGAAAAAATTCTTCATTTCTGTCACATGAAACAGTTTTCCTAACAAGTAGTTCTGCTGCCAAACACACGAAGAAAATTCAAACTTCATATCACTATAGACTTCGACATGTCATTATACCCTTGCACGTTAAGTAAGGAACATTTTCAACACCAATCATCTCACATTCAGACAATACAAAAAGACTCGGGGGGGGGGGGGATAACATGCAACACGATGAAAATAATCAATAAGTAGTGTTTTTTTTTTTTTTTTTTTTTTTTTGGTCTATTGCCATCTTCTAATTGGACATAACACGCAGACGCGAATTTTCACAATGACGTTGGCGAATTATTTTGATAATTTTGATAACACGATGAATATAATCAATAAGTACTGCATTTTTTTTTTTTTTTTTTTTTTTTTTTTTATCTATTGCCATCTTCTAATTGGACATAACACGCAGACGCGAATTTCACAATGACATTGGCGAATTATTTTGATAATTTTGATAACACGATGAATATAATCAATAAGTACTGCATTTTTTTTTTTTTTTTTTCACCTATTGCCATCTTCTAATTGGACATAACACGCAGACGCGAATTTTCACAATGGCACTGGCGAATTATTTTGATTATCGTTCATCGTCCACGCCCTCTACTCATCTTCACAAACATGTTCATCTCTTTCTTTCAATTACATGATCGTGTGTGATCTAGTACAATTTATATATATATATATAAATATATATATATATATATATATATATATATATATATATATATATATATATATATATATATTTTTTTTTTTTTTTTTTTTTTTTTTTTTTTTTTTTTTTTTTTTTTTTTTTCTTTTTTCTTTTTTTTTTCTTTTTTTTCTTATTCGTATTTATTTGTTTTATCTTTTTTTGATTTTTTGGTTGTGTTTAACCATATAAGGTATGCAATTTTTTTTCTTTTTTTCCTTTTTTTCAATTTATGATTTTTTTTTATATTCTTATCTAATTATTTTTTTTCTTTTTGCTTGTGTTTAACCATATAAGCTATGGAATTTTTTTTCTTTTTTTCCTTTTTTTTCAATTTATGATTTTTTTTTTATTCTTATCTAATTATTTTTTTTCTTTTTTGCTTGTGTTTAACCATATAAGGTATGCATTGTTTTCTTTTTTTTCTTTTTTTGTTATTTATTTATTTGTACTTATTTTGCTTTTGTTTATTTATATGCAACTTATATATGCGTTTTGCACGTGTGTAAGTAAGCGTGTTGAAAGAAAGTTTTTCTTAGTATATAAACGGTGGTAATGTTTGTTTGTTTGTTTTTTTGTTTTTTTAAGGATAGAAGTTTGTTATCATTATGTTTTCTATTGAGATATAGCTTTTTATTATTGCCTTTTCATAATTATCATTTTCAGCTATCATCATCATCATTATTATTGATATCGTTGATGCTGTCATTATTGTTATTGTCGTTATCACCAGCATCATCTTCATCTTCATCTTCACTTTATCATCATCATCATCATTATCATTATCATCATCATCATCATCATCATCATCATCATCATCATCATCATCATCATCATCATCATCATCATCATCATCACCATCATCATCATTATCAATTCCTCCCTCCCTCCCTCCCATCCTCCACCCCCCTCACATTCTATCCTCTTTGCACTCTATCCTTCGTTTAATTTATCTCCTAGTCTCTCCGTCTGTCCTCCATTTCCTCTCTCCTACTTTTCCATCCCCTTCGGGTTATTTTCACCTATTCCTTCATTTATCCATCTCTCCTTCCCTACTCCTTTTACCCATATTACTCTCCTTCCATCCAGTCTTCGCATTTTTGCCTCCTCTCTTTTCGTATAATTTCTATCTTACCATTCTTCCTGCTTCCCTCAATTTCTCCTTCTCTCTTGTTCTTCTTAGTCTGTCTCTCCCTCCCTCCCTCTTCCATTCCCTACCTCCCTCCTTCCAATCGTCCCTCCCTCCCCTCCCTACCTCCCTCTCTCCTTCCCTCCATCTTTCTTCCCTTCCTTACCTCCCTTCAACCTTCCATCCTTCCTTCCCTCCAACCCTCCCTCCCTCTTTCCCCTCCATCCATCTTTCCCTCCCACTCTCCAACCTTCCCTCCCTCTTTCCCCTCCCTCCCTCCTTCCCTCCCACCCTCCTTCCCTCTTTCCCGTCCCTCCCACTCCCCCACCCTCCAACTTTCCCTCCTTCCCTCTCCCCTTTCCCCCCTTCCAACCCTCCCTCTCTCTTTCCCCTCCTTCCTTCCCACCCTCCAACCCTCCCTCCCTCTTTCCCCTCCCTCCCTCCTTCCTTCCCACCCTCCAACCTTCCCTCCTTCCTTCCCCTCTTCCCCCCCCCTTCCAACCCTCCCTACCTCTTTCCCCTCCCTCCCTCCTTCCCTCCCACCCTCCTTCCCTCTTTCCCGTCCCTCCCACTCCCCCACCCTCCAACTTTCCCTCCTTCCCTCTCCCCTTTCCCCCCTTCCAACCCTCCCTCTCTCTTTCCCCTCCTTCCTTCCCACCCTCCAACCCTCCCTCCCTCTTTCCCCTCCCTCCCTCCTTCCTTCCCACCCTCCAACCTTCCCTCCTTCCCCCCCTTCCAACCCTCCCTCCCTCCCTCCCACCCTCCCACCCTCCAACCTTCCCTCTTTCCTTCCCCTCTTCCCCCCCTTCCAACCCTCCCTCTCTCTTTCCCCTCCCTCCCTCCCTTTTCCCCCTCCTTCCCTCCTTCCCTCCCACCCTCCTTCCCCCCATCCAACCCTCCCTCCCTCTCCCCCCTCTTTCCCCCCTCCCCCCCCCTCCCACCCACCTGCTCAAACCAAGCTATATTTAACCCTCCATTACACTAAGATCCCGGACCCATTGTCTTGTCTCCCCCCCTGTGCCCGCTTACCCGTCGCCCTGCTTGCCTGTGCGGCAGAGCCGGTCAACCCCTTTCTCCTTATCTCTGGCCAGCCTTAATGATTTGCTTCGCGCGGATCAAGGTCGAGGGACAGGGGTGGGGAGGGTGGGAGGGGGAGGGAGGGGATGGGGATGAGGGGGGGGGATGCGGGTGGGAGGGGAGGGGAAGGGAGGGGAAGGGATGGGGAGGGGATGTATTGTGTGTGTGTGTGTATGATTGTGTTTCAGTTGTGTTTGTTTGTGTGCGTGAGTACATGTATATATATATATATATATATATATATATATATATATATATATATATATATATATATATATATATATATATATATAAATATATATATATACACACACACACACATATATATATATATATATATATATATATATATATATATATATATATATATATGTGTGTGTGTGTGTATATATATATTTATATATATATATACGTGTGTGTGTGTGTGTGTGTGTGTGTGTGTGTGTGTGTGTGTGTGTGTGTGTGTGTGAATGTGAGTGTGTGTGCGTGTGTGTGTGTGTGTGTGTGAGTGTGAGTGTATGTGTGCGTGTCTGTGTGTTATATACATATATTTTTTATAGAAATATAATGATAATTAGTTTATTTTTCTATCTATTTTCTTTTACGAGATTAAGAGTAAATAGGAGAGGGGGAGGGGGTAGGGAGTACCGAAATCTACTCATAAATTTTGCTTTGCTCTATTTATCTGCATAATTGTTTCAACTTTGTGCTAATACATTATCTGTTTCCAGACTAATAATTCTGTTGATCTATAGTTGGTACAAGGGATTTCAGCAGCCTAGTAGATATACGGTGTTTGTTAAAATATTCAGTATACGGACTTGTATATGCACGGAATAAATAGATTATCTATCATTGATCAATTTATAGATAGATAGATTAATGTATAACTACTGGACAGACAAATATTCATTCAATCCTGTTTCTATGCATGTATTTATGAGTACTAGTTGGGTCGGGCATCGCAAAATTTTAAGCAACTGTCCGATATTGACGTTTTATAAGGTTTCACAATATTTTTTTTTCTTTTTTTTTTAAAGATAGAGTTTAGTAAGGAAGGGGAACGCTTACCCCCCCCCCACACACACACACACACTCATCACCCTCATTGCACCTCTGTAGATCTGATATTGTTGAGCTTAATCACATGTGATAATGATAAATTTCATGATGAATATGATAATGATAATGATGATAATAATGATAATAATAATGATATTAATAATAATGATAATAATGATAATAATGATAATAATAATAATAATAATAACCACAACAACAACAGCAGCAACAACAACAGTGATAATAATAGCAATGATAATACCAATGACAATAATGATAATAATAATAAAGATAATAACGATAATGATCATGATAATAGTTACAATGATAATAATCATAATGAAAATAATAATAACAATAAAGATAATAATAATAATAATGACAATAATAATAATAATAATAATAATAACAATGAAGATAATAATAATAATAATGATAATAATAATAATAATAATAATAATAATAATAATAATAATAATAATAATAATAATAATAATAACAATAAAGATAATAATAATCATAACAGTGAAATGATAGTAACGATGACAATTACAAAGACGTTTCACCAGGAGCTGAATATCGAAATGTGGCAAACCCTTCCCGTAGAGTTTTTGAAATCCTAGACGCAATATATCTGACGAACAGAAAAGTACGAAATGCCTTTAACATTTTTATTCATCATTTATTTCCAGTTTATTTGATGTTATTTTTGTATGAACACGAAGGGGAATATAATGATTAAAGTGTTCTTTGTTATAGTTTATTTATTTTTATTTATTTATTTCTTTTATTACTTTTATTTTATTTATGATTTTTTTTATTTATTATTTTTTTTTTTTGGGGGGGGGGTTATGATTATGACAGAAAAATAAAACGAAATATTTTGTACTTTTTAATCACTCTGCGATATGCACTAATTACAGAGAGAAAAGAAATCTTATATGTTAATAAAGAATTAACATTAAAGATCATTTTCATTTGTTGGATTAACATTAATGGTGTTACTTTGGGTCAATAAGAATTAATTTCTGCTTCTGTGTCGCCTTCCTGGAATCTTGAAATTTGTGTTGTGTCTACTTCAATTTTTTTTTGCATTTTCTTATATATTTTTTCTTTCTTTTTTTTGTTTTAGGCCGAGGGTATTTTGGCATCATAATGTTGGTTTTGGCGATGGGGTCTTTTTCGTTTCTTGTGTTCGTTTCTTTCTTTCTTTCTCTGTCTCTGTCTCTGTCTCTGTCTGTCTCTCTCTCTCTCTCTCTCTCTCTCTCTCTCTCTCTCTCTCTCTCTCTCTCTCTCTCTCTCTCTCCCTCTCTCTCTCTCTCTCTCTCTCTCTCTCTCTCTCTCTCTCTCTCTCTCTCTCTCTCTCTCTCTATATATATATATATATATATATATATATATATATATATATATATATATATATATATATATATATATATATATATGTGTGTGTGTGTGTGTGTGTGTGTGTGTGTGTGTGTGTGTGTGTGTGTGTGTGTGTGTGTGTGTGTGTGTGTGTATGTATATGTATATATATAGAATAAGATAGATAGATATATTTACAAAACATTAAGGGGAAACAGCCCCAACCTCCTCCCTCTCCCTCCCCCGCCTCCCCCTCCCTCCCCTGCCTCCCCACAGGTATTTCCACCTCTCCCCCTGAGTCACAGGCGTCAGACCAGCCACTGGCTCCGTACCTTCTAAAATTCTCCCCTTTTCCTCCCCCCCTCTCCTCTCTCTCTCTCTCTTTCTCTCTCTCTTCTCCCTCTCCCTTCTCTTTCTCTCTTTTCCTTTTCCCTCTCTCCCTCTCTTCTCTTTCTCGTCTCCTTTCCCCTGTCTCCTCTCTCTTCCTTTCCCTCCTCTCTCTCTCTCTCTTCAATTTCTCGTCTTCTCCTTTCCCCTCTCTCTCTCCTCTCTTCCTCCCTTTCCCTCTCCCTCTCTTTTCTCTTTCCTCCCCCCTCTCTTTCTTCTCTCCTCCTCCCCTCTCTCCCTCTCTCTTTCTCCACTCTCTCCCTTTCCTTTCCCCCTCTCCTTCTCTCTTTCCTTTCCTCTCCTTCTCCCTCTCTTCTCTTTCTCGTCTCCTTTTCCCCTGTCTCCCTCTCCTTCTCTCTTCTCTGCCTCTCTCCCCCCTCCCTCTCTTTCCTTTTCTCTCCCTCCCTCTCTCCTTCTCCTTTCCTCCTTCTCCCCTTTCTCCTGTCTCCCTCTCCTTCTCTCCCCTCTCTCCCTCTCTTTCTTTCTTTCCCGTCTCCTTTCCTCTATCTCCCTCTCCTTCCTCTCTTTTTTCCTACTCTACCTCCCCCTCTTCTCTTCTTCGCTTCCCTTTCGTCTCCCCTCTCCTCCCTCCTCTCTCTTCTTCTCGTTCTCTCTTTCTCCCTCTTATCCCTCTCTCCCTCTCTTCTTTCCTTCTTATCCCTCTCTTCCTCTTTCCTTCTCATTTCTTTCCCCTCTTTCCCTCTCTTCTTCTACACTTCCTGCCTCTTCCCTTTCCATTCCTTTCTCCCCTCTCCTTTCCCTTGTCTATCCTTCTCTTTCTTTCTTTCCGTCCTCTCCTTTCCTACTTCCCTTTACTTCCCTCTCCTAACACTTCCCTCTCCGTCCCACTCTTATCCTTCTCTCTCCCTTCCTCTCTCTTCCTCCATCCCTCCCCTCCCCTTCCCGCCTCTTCCTCTCCTACACCCTCCCTCCCCTCCCCCACCTCCCCCCATCCTCCTCCTACCCCTCCCCACCCCTCCCCACCTCCTCCTCCTCCTCTCCACCACCTCTCCACTCTCCACTCCCCACCTCTCCCCTCTCCCTCTCCCCACCTCCCCCCTTCCTCCTCCTCCCCTCCCCCTCTCCCCACCTTGCTTCCCCCAACACCTGGTTATCTGGCACCACTATCAGGTGGAACACGCAGGTGGCAGAGAACGGAGGAGGAGGAGGAGGAGGAGGGAGAGGGAGGAGGAGGAGGAGGAGGGAGGAGGAGGAAGGAAGGAAGAAGGAAAGGTGGAGAAGAGGGAAGGAAGAATAGGGAGGAGGTGGAGGAGGAGGAGGAGGAAGGAGGGAGACGGAGGAGTGAGGAGGGGGGAGGAAGAGGGGAAGGAAGGAGGAGGAGGGGGAGGATTGAAGGAGGAGGAGGAGAGGGAGGTGGAGGAGGGAGGAGGTTGAGGATGAGGGAGTAGGGAGGAGGAGGTGGTGATGGTGGGAGGAGGGAGGAGTAGGAGGAGGAAGCGGAGGAGAGGAGGAAGGAGGGGGAGGAGGAGGCGGAGAGAGGAGAAGGCGAGAAGAAGAAGAAGAAGAAGAAGAAGAAGAAGAAGAAGAAGGAGGAGGAGGAGGAGGAGGAGGAGGAGGAGGGGGAGGAGGGAAAGGAGGGAGGAGGAGGAGGGGGAGAAGGAGGAGGAAGAGGGGGGAGGAAAGGGAGTAGGAGGAGCAGGAGGAAGAGGAGGAAGAAGAAGAATAAGAGGAGAAGGAGGAAGATGAAGAGAAGAAAGAAGAAGGAGAAGAAGAAAAGGATGAACAGGTAGGGACACATCGAGTAGCGTGGACAGAAGAAGGAGGAGAAGACGGTAGAGGGAGATAAAGGGAGAGAACTGGGGACAGAGGAGAGAGATCAGGACATAGGGGGGACAGGTGGGGACAGAGGAAGGAGGTAGAGGGTGAGAGGGGGAAGGTGGGGGGAGGGGAGTACATCCGGCTTAGGGGTGTGATCCCGGCTGCGTCTGTGACCTCCATCAAGGAATTCACGTCCAGAGTGGGGTGGGGTAGGGGTGGGAGGGAGGAAGGGGGAGGGAGAGAGGTAGGGGAAGGCTGGGGGAGGGAGGGAAGGGGAAGCATGATGGGGAGGGCTTGGAAAGGAAAGAAGGAGGGAGGGGGCTCAGGGGAAGCCTGAGGGAGGGA
>NC_091583.1:29086038-29096038 GCF_042767895.1 Penaeus vannamei | reverse complement strand
GAAGGATAGAAGAATAGGAAGAGAGAGAGGAGAATAGGAAGACACTAGAAGGAGGAAGGAGAGGAGGTGGAGTCCTGCCCCAAGGAGCTCTCGAAGACGTGGTCCTGCTTCTTCGATTGTCAAGTTGGGTTGTTTAACTATCTTCGAAATTCTTTTTTTTTTATCATTCATCTTTTTTTCTTTTTTTTCTTTGCTTCTTTCTTTCTTTCATTTGATTTTTCTGCTTATTTTTCTTTCTTTGCTTCTCTTTCTTATCTATCTATTTCTTTGCTTCTTTCTTATTTCTTTCTTTATTTGCTTCTTTATTTATTTATTTACATATTTCTTTGCTTCTTTATTTATTTATTCATTTATTTGCTTCTCTCTTTCTTTATTTCTGCTTCTTTTTTCTTTCTTTTATCGCTTTCTCTCTTGATTTTTCTAATTTTTTTCTCTCTTTCTCATTCTCAGTTTCCATCTTTTTCCATCTCTCTTTCTCTCTCTCTCTCTCTCTCTCCATCTCTCTCCATCTCTCTCTCCATCTCTCTCCATCTCTCTCTCTCTCTCTCTCTCTCTCTCTCTCTCTCTCTCTCTCTCTCTCTCTCTCTCTCTCTCTCTCTCTCTCTTCTCCCTCCCTTCCCTCCCTCCCCTCCTTTCTCCCTCCCTCCCTCCCTTCCTCCCTCCCTCCCTCTCTCCCTCCCTCCCTCCCTACTTTCTCCCTCCCTCCCTCCCCTCCCTCTCTCCCTCCCTCTCTCCCTCCCTCCCTCCCCCTCTCCCTCTCTTTGTCTGTCTCTCTCTGTCTCTCTGTCTTCTCCCTCCTCCTCCCTCCCTTCCTCCCTCCCTCCCTCCCTCCCTCCCTCTTTCTCCCTCCCTCCCCTCTCCCCCTCCTTCCCCCCTCCCCCTCTCTCTCTCTTTGTCTGTCTATCTGTCCTCTCTGCCTTCCCCCTTTCCTCCCTCTTTCTCCCTCCCCTCCTCCCCTCCCTCCCTCCCTCCCTCTTTCTCTGCCCTCCCTCCCTCCCTCTTTTCTCCCTCCCTTCCTCCCTCAGCTCCCTCCACCTCCCATCCTCCCTCCCTTCCTCCCTCCCTCTCTCTCCCTCTCTCTCTCTTTGTCTGTCTATCTGTCTCTCTGTCTTCCCCCTCCCTCCCTCTTTCTCCATACTCCCTCCTCTCCCCCCTCTCTCTCTCTCTCTCTTTGTCTGTCTATCTGTCTCTCTCTGTCTTCCCCTCCCTCCCACTCTGTCACCCTCCCTCCCTCCCTCCTCCCTCCCTCCCTCCCTCCCTCCCTCCCCTCCCACTCCCTCCCTCCCCCTCCCTCCCTCCCCTCTCTCCCTCCCCTCCCCCCTCCCTCCCTCCCTCTCCCTCTCCCTCTCTTTGTCTGTCTATCTGTCTCTCTGTCTTCCCCTTCCCTCCCTCTTTCTCCCTCCCTCCCTCCCTCTTTCTCCCTCCCTCCCTCCTCCTCTCTCTCTCCTCTTCCTTCCCCTCCCTCCTCCCTCTCCCTCTTCCTCCCTCCCTCCACTCCCTTCTCCACCCTGAACAATCTAACCCGTGCTCAGTTACCCTCTTGTTCATCCCCCTGAAGACGTGAACACTTGTTGCTGATTCAGGAGTTCCCGGGGGAGGGGGCGGCAGGGAGTGGGGGAGAGGAGGGAATGCATCGCTTTGATTGGCTTAGGAGGAGGGGGAAGGGGAGAAGGAGGGAGGGGAGGAAAAAGAGGGAGGGAGGGGAAAGAAGGGAGGAGAGAAGAGGAAAGAGGAGGAGAGGAAAGGAAGGAAAGAAGGAAGGGAGAAAGAGAGGAGAGAGGAGGGAGGAAGAGAGAAGAAAGAGGGAGGGAGGGGGGGAAGAGGAAGGAAAGGGAAGGGGAGGAAAGAAGGAAAGGGGGTTGGAGGGAAGAGAATGATAGATCAAATTAAGAGAATTTTAAAAAATGATAATAATGATAAAATTAATAGAAGCAAAACATACATAAAATCAAGGGATAAATAAATTAATCAATTTAATGATTAATATAGAGACAAAAAATCTAAGCATGTTAACCGAGAATCTTTAAAAAAAAAAAAAAATCATACATACATTAACACACACACACACACACATGTGTGTATATGTATATATATATATATATATATATATATATATATATATATATATATATATATATATATATATATATATATATATATATATATATATATATATATATATATATATATATATATATATACATATATATATATATATATATATATATATATATATATATATATATATATATATATATATATATATATATATATGCAAGTATACATACATACATATAATATGATATAATATAATATACATACATAAAACATACATAAATATATAAATGGATGTATGTATGTACTGTACATGCGTACGTAGATACTTACATACATACTTACATATATACATACATATACACATACATACACACAGACACATATATATGTACATACATACGTACACAGACAGACATTTAAACAGAAATTTCATAGGTAAACAGTCTGACAGACAGTCTGAAGAGTCTTTTGGAATAAAAATAGAAATGACAATAAAGATAATAATAGCAGTGATAATGATAATGATGATGATGATAGTTATGATAATGATAATAATGGCGATAATGATAATAGTGATAATAGTAATAGTAATGAAAATAATGATAATGAAAATAATAATAACAGTAATGACGATGATGATCATAATGGTAATAAAAACAACAACAGCAACAACAATGATAATGATAATAATGATAGGAATAATAAGAGTTATGATAGTGATAATAACAATAATGTGATAATACTGATTATCACAATAATGTGATGATAGTGATAATAACAAAAATGTGATGATACTGATAATGATATTATTGATACTAATACTGATAATAGTAATACTAATGACAATGACAGTGGTAGTAATATCAATGATAATGGTAATAACAATAATAATAATAATAATAGTAAAAATGATAATGATAATTAATGATAATAATGATAATGATAAAAATCATATTAGTGATAGAAATAATTATAATGATAGTAATGATAATGATAAGAATTATATTAATGACAGAAACAATAATGATGATAATAATGATAATAATGATGATGATAAGAATTATACGAGTGGTAGAAATGATAATAATGAAAATAATGATAATGATAAAAATCATATCAATGGTAGAAATTATGACAATGATAGTAATGATAATGATAAGAATTACATTAATGACAGAAGCAATAACGATGATAATAATGAAAATAATGATGATGATAAGAATTATACGAATGGTAAAAAGGATAATAATGATAATAATGATAATGATAAAAATCATATCAGTGATAGAAATAACAATAATGATAGTAATGATAATGATAAGAATTACATTAATGACAGAAGCAATAACGATGATAATAATGAAAATAATGATGATGATAAGAATTATACGAATGGTAAAAAGGATAATAATGATAATAATGATAATGATAAAAATCATATCAGTGATAGAAATAACAATAATGATAGTAATGATAATGATAAGAATTACATTAATGACAGAAGCAATAACGATGATAATAATGAAAATAATGATGATGATAAGAATTATACGAATGGTAAAAAGGATAATAATGATAATAATGATAATGATAAAAATCATATTAGTGATAGAAACAATAATAATAATAGTAAGGATAATGATAAGAATTACATTAATGATAGAAACAATAACGATGATAAAAAGGAAAATAATGATGATGATAAGAATTATACGAATGGTAGAAATGATAATAATGATAATAAGAATGATGATAAAAATTATAATAATAATAATAATGAAAATAATAATATGATAATAATGAAATAATAAGATGATAATAATGAAATAATAAGATGATAATAATGAAAATAATGATGATGATAAAAATCCTATTAATGGTAGAAACTACAATAATGATAATAATAGCGATGACGCCATCAAGTAACAATAATGGCAAAAACATGTCAAGTTTAAGAGTCCAAGCGCGGCTGCGGGCGTGACAGGACGCGGGCGTGAGGCGAGAAAACAGCAGCGAGAGATCCACAGAGCCGCGAGGGCGTGATAAGTCCTTAGCTATATATAAAAAATAGACAACCGCGGGCGTAGTGAGTGACGGGCCTCGAGTGGGCGCCCATGACGAGTACGGGCGGGCGGTCAGTGGGCGAGAGGTGGGCGGGGAGGGGTCAGTGGGCAGGGGGTGGGCGAGGAGGGGTGGGGGAGGGGTCAGTGGGCAGGAGGTGGGTATGGTGGGCGTGGGAGAGGGGTCAGTGGGCAGGAGGTGGGTAGGGTGGGCGTGGGGGAGGGGTCAGTGGGCAGGAGGTGGGCAGGGAGGGTCAAGTGGGCAGGGCCGTGGGTAGGTGTAAAAGGGCGTGGGGGAAGGTGGGAAGTGCAGTGTTGGGGGGGATAGAGTGCTGGCTGGGACGAAGACAAGGATATGTTTGAAAACGTTGGGCGAATGGGCGGGTTAGAGAGATTTGGGATGGGTTGGGGAGGTGTGAGTGGGGGTGGAGGGGGGTGACAGGAAAGGGGAGTAGGAGGAGGGGGGGAAAAGGGAAGAGAGAGAGACAGGGGAGGAAGAGAAGGGGGATAGGGGAGAGGATGGACATGGAGGAGGAAAGGGAGGCAGGGGATAGGAGGAGGGAGGAAGGGAAGGGAGGAGGAGTAGGAGGGTGGACAGGGAAGGGGAGAAGGATGGAGGAGGGAGGGAGGGAGGGAGAGGATGGACATGGAGGGAGAAAGGGAGGTAGAGGGGACGAACAGGAAGGGGGAGAAAGGGTAGAAGAAGATATGAACCAGGAGAGAGAGATAACAGAGGAAAATTGAATAGGGAAAGAATGGGAAATAGAGAGAGAATACAATAATAAAAAGAGGGGAAATGAGGACAGGAGAATAGAAAGAGAGAGAGAGAGAGAGAGAGAGAGAGAGAGAGAGAGAGAGAGAGAGAGAGAGAGAGAGAGAGAGAGAGAGAGAGAGAGAGAGAGAAAGAGAGAGAGAGAGATAGATATATAGACAGAGAGAGAGAGAGATAGAAAAGACAGAAAGAGAGAGAGAGAGAGAGAGAGAGAGAGAGAGAGGAAGAGAACGAGAGTGTGAGATAGAGAGAGAGATAGAGAGAAAGTAGAAAAAGAGAGAAGCGAGAAAGAAAGAGAGATAGACAAAGAAAGAGACAGATATAGATAGATAGACAGATAGATAGAGAGAAAGAAGAGAGAGATGAGACAGATAGGCAGAGAAAGAGAGAAAGAGAAATGGAGAGAGAGATCGCCTGGAGGAAGTAGAGATAGGCATGGAGTGGGTATCACCCGGGGAAAGGAGGATAACAGGATGGGGAATGGGGGGGGATGTGGGGAAGTGGGGAAGGGGGCGTAGCCAGGGCATCTCAGTGACAAGAGGGGGATGGGGGAGTGTATACCTCTGGGGGGGGAGAGGAAGCATCATGACAAAGGGGGTAAGGTTGAGGGTCCCAGGTGCCATGGCAGGGAGAGGCGCTCTGCTTGACGCCCTTCTGGAGGCGTTTGGCCAGACCTGCTGTTGTGGAGGGGGCGGGTCGCTGGAAGGGTGGGGTGGTGGGGTGGGGGCATGGTGGGGTTGGGGTGGTGGGGTGGGGTGTGGGGTGGTGGGGGGTGGGGTGGGGATTGGGGCGGGGAAATGAGATGAGGGGGCGGGTGGGTTGCTGGAGTGGGGAGTTGGTGAGGTGGGGATGGGGTGGGGGGAGTGCCTTGGTCGCCGCATGACCGCCTCCTGTCTTGCTTCGCTGTCTCTGAGGGCGCTGGTGCTCCGGGCGGGATGTCTCTGTGTCTGTCTGTCTGGCTGGCTCTCTGGTTTTCTGTCTTCATGTCTGTCTGTCTGGCTGGCTGTTTCTGTGTCTGTCTGTCTGTCTTTATGTCTGGCTGGTCCATTGGCTGTCTTGTCTTTATAAGGTCTTCAGTCTGGCCTGTTCCTTCCTGAGTTGCTTTGTGGCCTGTCTGTCTGGCTCTGGTTTCCTAGTTGTATCTCTGCACCTGTCTGGCTGTTTTCTTTGTCTGTGCTTAAAATCTGTCTGTCTGGCTGCTTTCTGTGACTGGCTGTCTATTGCAGTTGTGTCTGTGTTCTGTCTGTCTTCCTATCTGTCTGGTTGCTTTCTGTGTTTCATCTGTCTATTGGTTGCTTCATGTGTGTCTGTCTGTCTGGCATTGTAGCTGTTTTTGTGTCTGCTTTATTGGCTTGTCTGTTTCTGTGTCTATCTGTCTGGCTGGCTGTTTCTGTGTCTGTCTGTCTGGCTGGCTTTCTGTCTCTGTGTCTGGCTCTCTGGTTTTCTGTCTATATGTCTTTATGTCTGTCTGTCTGGCTTTCTGTCTGTCCGTCTCTCTGGTTTTCTGTCTTCATGTCTGTCTGTCTGGCTCTCTGTCTTTATGTCTGTCTGTCTGTCTTTGTGTCTGTCTGTCTGGTTCTCTGGTTTTCTACCTTTGTGTCTGTCTATCTGTATGACTCTCAAGTTGTCTGTCTGCCTGGCTTTCTAGTTATCTGTTTTTATGTCTTTCTGTGTCTGCCTTTCACACTATTTGGCTTCCTCGCTATCAATCTCTCTATCTAGCTATCTATTTTCTTTTCCCTCTACTCTTCTTCTTCTGTCATTCTGTCTTTTTGTGTGTGTCTGTCTATCTATAAGTTAAGTTCTCCTTTTCTCTTATTATCGGTTTTATTAGCTACTTTTTTTCTCTGTCTGTCTAATATTTAGTTGTCTGTCTGTCTCACTGCCTAAATGCCTGCTTGTCTGTTCATTTCTTTTACATATCATTCTGTCTGTTTGTCTATTTGTCTGTCTGTTTATATTTCTATCTCTTGTTTTGTCGATTTGTTTGCCTTTATATCTATATTTAGCAGACTTTCTGTGTCTCTCATTTTTTCTGTTTGAATGTCTGAAAATTTGTCTTATCTCGCAGGTATCTCTATCTGTTTATAAAGATATATATTTGCCTTACAACTTCTTTACCTTCCTACCTACCTTACCTACCTACTTTCCCCCTCCCTCATCACCTACCTACTTACCTAACGTTACCTATTTACCTACGATATATCTGCCTTCCTACTTACCTACCTACCTAACAATTCACTTTCTTCTCTCTCTCCCCTCCCCCCTACCTACATACATATCTACTTACCTACAGTCATACATACATACGTATATACAACTCTCGCTCTCTCTCTCTCCCTATCTACCTACGAGAGAGAGAGAGAGAGAAAGAGAGAGAGAGGGGGGGAGGGAGGGAGGGAGAGAGAGAGAGAGAGAGAGAGAGAGAGAGAGAGAGAGAGAGAGAGAGAGAGAGAGAGAGAGAGAGAGAGAGAGAGAGAGAGAGAGGGGGAGAGAGAGAGAGAGAGAGAGAGAGAGAGAGAGAGAGAGAGAGAGAGAGAGGAGAGAGAGAGAGAGAGAGAAGAGAGAGAGATAGAAAGGAGAAGTAGATGAATGAGACAGAGAGAGATTGAGAGAGAGAAAGAAGGAGAAACAGAAAGAGAGAGAGAGATTAAGAGAGAGATTAAGAGAGAGAGGGAAGGAGAAAGAAACAGAAAGAGAGAGAGAGAGAGAGAGAGAGAGAAAGGGAGATCGGTAAAATAAATAAAGACGCTGATAAGAAAAGATTAATGCACGGTCAGCGACGGAGAACCATGCACTTGAATTCATGCATGACAACCCCCCACCCCATCTAATTCCCACCCCCTCCCCCCGCCCCCCATTCCTCTTCCCGTGCCACTGTATCGGTACATACCTCTCCAAAAAGAGTGCCTGATATCGATGCCACTTCCTGTGTTCATGGCTATGGGTGCCAAAGTGCCACGGTGAATCCAAAAAGAAAAGGTGAGAATGTTGATAACGAGGAATATGATGATAATGGTGATTGGAAGTAAATGAGATAACTTGTTATATAAAGATATATGAAGGAGCGGTATATTTTGTAATGGCAAATCTTATGGAAAGTGATAGTGATAGATTGTTGTGGAAATATGTATATATTTGTATATATGTGCATATACATACATACATATATACAGATAGATAGATAGACAGAGATAGATACATAGAAAAATAGATAGAGAGAGAGAAAGAAGAGAGACAGACAGAGAGCGAGAGAGAGAGACAGACAAACAGAGGAGAGAAAGACAGAGAACGAGGGAGAGAGAGAAACAGAGAGACAGAGACAGAAACAGACAGACAGAGAACGAGACAGATAGAAAGAACGAGAGAGCGTAGATAGAGTATCACACAAAATCACATCATCAGCAAATTTAAAAAAATAATACAAAACAATAACACAACTTCAAACAACCAAACATATAAAAAAAAATGGGGAACAGGTCGAATGCAGGATTTGGAAAGGGGGAGGAAGAGGGGGTATGGGGGAGGGGGTGAGAATAGGTTAGTATAACACTCGAAAGCGGATGGGGGTAGTGAGGAATTATGGGGGAGGGGGGGAGGGGGAAGGGGGAGGGAACATGGGAGGGGAAGTGGGGGGGGAGATTGGGAGACAGAGAGAGAGAGAAAGAGGGGAGTGAGGAAAAAAGAATGAGGAAGAGAAAGAGAGAGAGAGAGAGAGAGTGGTGGAGAGAAAGAGAAAGAGAAGGGAGAGAGAGAGAGAGAGAGAGAGAGAGAGAGAGAGAGAGAGAGAGAGAGAGAGAGAGAGAGAGAGAGAGAGAGAGAGAAAGAGAGAGGGCAGAGAGGGAGGGAGGAAGAAGGAAAACGCGGAAAGACCGAAATGAGAGAGGGAGAGGGAGGGAGGGAGAGAGAGAGAGAGAGAGAGAGAGAGAGAGAGAGAGAGAGAGAGAGAGAGAGAGAGAGAGAGAGAGAGAGAGAGAGAGAGAGAGAGAGAGAGAGAGAGAGAGAGAGAGAGAGAGGGAGGGAGAGAGAGAGAGAGAGAGAGAGGAGAGAAAGAAAGAGAGAGAGAAAGAAAGAGACAGACAGAGAGAGAAAGAGAGAGAGAGAAGAGAAGAACCGAATGAGACAGAGGACAGAGGAAGGGAGGAAAGGGAGAAGGGGGAAGGGCCATGTGAGACGAGCAGAGGGGGAGAGGAAAGGGGAAGGGAGGGAGGGAGGGGAGGGAGAGAGGCCAACTGAGACAGGTGGCACCAATTACTATCTGGCTCCGCATGATGAGCAAAACAAAGCACCTCTGTTTGAAGGGTGCCACGCCGCCGCTACCAGGCCAAAGAGGAAGGGGGGGGCGGGGGGAGATACTGGGGTTAGAGGGTGAGGAGGATGGGTGGGGAGGGGAGAGGAGAGAGGGTGGGTATGGAGAGAGAGAGAGAAAGCAGAAAGAGAGAGAATGGAAGTTGGGAGGGAGGGAGAGGGAGGAAGGGAGAAGACAGAAAGAGAAGAGAGAGAGAGAGAGAGAGAGAGAGAGAGAGAGAGAGAGAGAGAGAGAGAGAGAGAGAGGGAGAGAGAGAGAGGGAGAGAGAGAGGAGAGAGAGAATGGAAGGGAGGGAGAGAAAGAGAGAGAATGGAGAGGGAGGAGAGAGTGAGAGAGAGAAAAGAAAGAGACGAGAAGAGATAGAGAGAAAGAAAGAGAGAGAGAGAGAGAGAGAGGAAAATGAAGAGACTTAGAGAGAGAAGAGAGAGATAGAGAAATAAAAAGAGACAGATAACATTACAGAAGGAATTGGGGATGGACAGGGAAAAATAAATCAAGACTTAAGTAATAGTACAGAGGAAATGGGGAAGAGGTGAGAAAGTAGGGAATAAGGGATAGAGGATAAATACAGGACATAGAAAGGGTAGGGGAATGAGGGAGAGGAAGTGGGGAGAGGAGAGCGGTACAAGGGGTGGGGGGGGAAGAGATTATGGGGGGGGGAGGGGGTATAGGCATTGTTAGGGTTAAGGGGAAATTGCAGGACAAAGAGAGGGTTGGGGAGGGATGTGGGGGGGAGGGGGGGAGAGAAAAGGGAGCCTGGAGGGGGGGGATAAAAGAGGGGAGGGAGTGTTGGGGGGGGTA
>NC_091583.1:29066038-29068538 GCF_042767895.1 Penaeus vannamei | reverse complement strand
CTTCTTCTCTTCGCTTCTCCCCTTCCTCTCTCCCTTTTTTCGTGCTTTATTTATCTCCTTTTTACGTTCCTACTTTCTCCCCGTCTTTCTCTTTTATCCTTTTATTATTGTTTCTTCTTGCCTCCCTTTTCCCTGTTTTCTTGCTTGCCTCTCTCCTTTCTCTTGTTCTCTTGTTCTTTCTCTTTATTCTCTTTTCTTCCATTCCTTCCTTTCTGTTTCTGCCTGTTTCTACCTCCTTTCCCCTCTTCCTTCCCTCCATCTTACCCTTTCTCTCTCTCCTTCTTGCTTCCCTTTCCTCCTTCTCTCTCTCTCCTTTTCCCTTCCTTTCTAAATCCCTTTTCCTTTTCTCTCTTTTTCCCTTCCCTCTCCTTCCTCCTATATTTTCCCTTCCCTTCCCATACCTCTCTCCTCCCCCTTCCCCACCTTCCCCCTCCTTCCCATTTTTCCCCTCCTTCCCTCCCTCTCCCTTTACCCCCTCTTCCTCTCTCTCCTCCCTTCCTTTCCTCTCCCTCCTTTCCCCTCCTTCCTCCCACCCTCTCCCGCCTCTCCTTTCCCCCTCTTCCCCTCCCCCCTCCTTCCCCATTCCCCTCCTTCACGTTCTCTCTCTTTCCCCCCCTTTCCCTCTCTCTCTCTCCCTCTCCCTCAATCTCCCCTCCCCTCCTTTCTCCCTCTCCTTCCCCCTTATCCCCCCTTCCTCCCCTTAAACTCTTCCCCTCCCCCTTCCAGCCCCCTCTCCTCCCTCTTCCTCCCTTCCCCTTCCCCCTTCTCTCCCACCCCCTCCCCCTTCCCTCTCTCTCCCTTCCATCCCTCACTCTCCCCTCCCTCTCCTCTCCCCTCTCTCCCACCCCCTCCCCTCTTCCTCTCCCCCCCTCCCATCTCCCCTCACTCCCCCTCTTCCCCTCTCCCTCTCTCCCTCCCTCCCTCCCCTACTCCCTTGACAGCCACTCAAGGAAGATCAAGTTGATGTCTCCTTGTTAAGACGGTCGACTCGGAAGCCAGTTCTCCCTCGCACGAGAAGACGGACACGCACGCAAGCACACGACACTCACTCATGCACGCACGCAAGGATTCATACACGCGCACGCACATACACGAGCACACGCATATGAACTCACTCATGCACATATTTACGAATATGTATTCAGTCATCTATGCAAGCAAGCACGCACACGACACTCACTCATGCACGCACACACACGAGCACACGCACATGCACTCACTTATACACACATTTACGAACATATATTCACTCTTCTATGCACGTAAGCACACATGCACGCACGCACGCACGCACGCACGCACGCACACACACGACATTAACTCAAGAACGCACGCAAGCACTCATACACGCGCACGCACATGCACTCACTTCCGAACACATACACTCACTCATCCACGCACGCACACTCATACGAAGAGATACACAAATTTTGGTAGATTTTCTCTTTTTCTTTCTTTCTTTTATCGCTTATTTGTGTTTCTTCTGCTTTCTCTCCCTCTTTCATTTCTTTTTCTTCTTCCTCCTCCTCCTCCTCTGTTTCATCCACTTCTTCTCCCTCCTCTTCCTCTTCCACGTTTTTTTTTCTCTCTCTCAAATGTATTTTATCTTCTTTCCTCTCTCTCTCTCTCTCTCTCTCTCTCTCTCTCTCTCTCTCTCTCTCTCTCTCTCTCTCTCTCTCTCTCTCACTCTTTCTCTCTCACTCTCTCTCTCTCCCTCTCTCCCTCTCCCTCCCTCTCTCTCTCTCTCTCTCTCTCTCTCTCTCTCTCACTCTCACTCTCTCTCTCTCTCTCTCTCTCTCTCTCTCTCTCTCTCTCTATCTATCTATCTATCTATCTATCTATCTATCTATCTATCTATCTATCTATCTATCTATCTCTCTGTCTGTCTCTCTCTCTCTCTCTGCCTTCTCTCTCCATTTTTATCTTATTTGAACTTTCCTCGGTCTTTGTTCTCCCTTTGTTCTTCATTGTGTTATTCTTGTTCTTCCGGTTTATCTTTTTTTCTCTCTCTATCTCTCTTTCGCTTTTTTCAGATTTTTTTTTCGTCTTTTTCTTCTCCATCTTTTTTCTACCTTTTTATCTTCTTATTTTCTTTTATTTTTTTCTCTTTGTTCTCCTTCTTATGTTTATTCTTCTTATTATAATTTTATATCATTATTATTGTCATCACCATTATTATCATTATCATTACTACTATTATCACTATTATTATTGCTATTACTGTTATTATCAGTATTATGATTATTATCATTATTATTGCTATTATCATTATTATTATCTTTATTATTATCATTACTATTATTATCAGTATTATTATTCATTTTCTCCCCCTTCCTCTTCTTCTTGTCTTTATCTCATTGTCCACCAATATCATCAGCAAATGATACACACACACACACAAACTCTTCCTCCTCCTCTTATCCTTCCTCTTTTTCCTCCCCTTCCTCCTCCCTAACTCTTCCCTCCTGCCTCCTCCTCACCTCGTATCCCTTGCCCCTCC
>NC_091583.1:29051038-29058538 GCF_042767895.1 Penaeus vannamei | reverse complement strand
TATATATATATGTGTGTGTGTGTGTGTGTGTGTGTGTGTGTGTGTGTGTGTGTGTGTGTATGTATGTATACACATATAGAGAGAGATAGAGAGATAGAGAGAGAAACAGAAAGAGGCAGACAGACAGACAGACAGACAGACGGAGATGGATATTAATATACATGTCTATATATGTAAATAAAGACCTAAAGACTATACTAATAGATCGATCTCTGTATATGTATATATGCATAGCTAAATAGACAGACAGACAAACGGACAAATAGATAAACAGACAGACACAAATATCCCTCTCACCCTCATCCTTAACTCAACCCGAAGTCGACCCTGAAATACTCCGCGATGACGTGACCCTGAAATAGAGAGCGAAAGAGAGAGAGGGAGGGGGAGGAGAAAGAGAAAGAGGGCAACAGAGAGAATGGAGGACAGATTGAGGAGAGAGATGGGAGGTGGGAGAAGGAGAAAGAAAGAAAGAAGGAGGAGCAGGAGAAGAAAGAAAAAGAGAGAGAAAGGGGGTGAGGAGGAGGAGAAAGAGAGAGAGAACAAGCTGGAGAGACAGGAAAGGAGCAAGAACGAGAAAGAAAAAGAGAAAGACAGAGAGAGAAAGGGCGACACACACCCACAAACAGACACACACACGCAGAAAGAGCCAGAGAGAGAAGACGAGACAAAGACAGACACAGAGAGAGAGGAGAGAAGAAAGAGAGAGAGAGCCAGATCACGAGACGGAGAAAGAGAGAAGGAAAAACTCCTATATATAAACCGCGTGGCCTTTCCTCATACAACGTCAGAAGACATTTGATACTCAATCAGGTACTCCAAGCAGACGGGGGGGAGGGTGGGGAAGGGAGAAGATGAACAGGTGGAGGAGGAGGAGGAGGAGGAGGAGGAGGAGGGAAGGAAGGGTAAGAGGGGGGTAGGAGAGGAGGAGGAGAAAGAAGACGGTAGTGAGGGAGAAGGGGAGGGGGAGGGAGAAGATGAACAGGTGGGGGTAGGAGGAGGAGGGGGGGAGAAGGAGTAAGAGGGGGGCTGGAAGAGGAGGAGGAGAAACAGACGGTGGTAGTGAGGAGGGAGAAGGAGTGAGGAGGAGGGAGGGAAGAAAAAACAGGTGGGAGAGGAGGAAACGAGGAAGAAGAACAGGTGGAGGAGGAGCAGGAGAGGGAGGGAGAAACAAGCGTTGGTAGTAGGGAGAAGGAAGGAGGCGAAGGAGGAGGAGAGGGAAGAAAAACAGTTGGGAGAGGAGAGACAAAAGGAAGACGAAGGAGGAGAGGAAAGGAGGAGGAGGAGAAACAGGCTGTGGCGCTGGAGGAGGAGGGAGGAGAGAGGAGAAGAACAGGTGGGAGAGGAGGAGGAGGGGGAGCAGGAGGTGGTGATGGAGGAGGATAAGGGAGAAGAACAGGAGGTACATGTGGAGGAGGAGGAAGGGAGAAGAGGAGAAAAAAAAGTGGTGGAAGAGTAAGAGCAGGAAAAAGAGGAAGCAGAAGTGGAGGACGAACAGAAGGAAAGGAGGAACAGGTGATAGTAGGGATGGAGATGGAGAAGTAGGAAGAGAAGGAGGAGGAGGAAGAAGACGCTGAAGTGATTGAGAGGAGGGTATGGTGATGGAAGGGGAAAAGAGGAAGAGGTAAATGAGAAAGAGTAGATAACAAATAATAAGAAAGACGAAGAAATAGAGTAATAAGAAAAGAGAGAGAGAGAGACAGAGATAGATACACAGAGACACAGAGACAGAGCCAGACAGAGACAGAGAGAATATAAAAAGCCAAACAGATAACACATAAGAAAGACGAAGAAATAGAGTAAAAAGAAAAAGAGAGAGAGAAAGAGACAGACAGAGACACACAGAGACAGACAGAGAGAGAGAGACAGAGACAGAGAGAATAAAAAAGCCAAACAGATAACACATAAGAAAGACGAAGAAATAGAGTAAAAAGAAAAAGAGAGAGAGAAAGAGACAGACAGACACACACAGAGACAGACAGAGAGAGAGAGACAGAGACAGAGAGAATAAAAAAGCCAAACAGATAACACATAAGAAAGACGAAGAAATAGAGTAAAAAGAAAAAGAGAGAGAGAAAGAGACAGACAGACACACACAGAGACAGACAGAGATAGACAGACAGAGCCAGAAACAGACGGACAGACAGACAGAGACAGAGAAAGAGAGAATAAATACAGAGAGAGAGAGAGAGAAAGACAGAAAGACAGAGAGAATTAAAAAAACACACACACAGACAGAGAGACAGAGCCAGAGACAGACAGAAAGACAGAAAGACAGAGAGAATTTTAAAAAAAAGCCAAACACACACACACACCACCTCAAACCTCTCCAACAGACCCAGAAAGGAGCGCCAGGAGGCCAAAGGAACCCGAAGGAAGAAGGAAGGTAAATTTGAACTTCCCAAGAGCTGAGAGGAGCCGCTGTCGAAGGGCAATTAAGAATCTCAAGAAGGACCTATTTTGGGGGAGTTAAGACGCTCCTTCGTTACCTTCGCTTCGCCTCCTCTTCCTTGTTGGTTCCTTGGCTCCCTTCCTTCCTTCTCTCTTCTTCTTTCTTCTCTCTCTCTTTTCTCTCTCTCCTTCTTCTTTAGCGTCTTGTGTTATTTCTACGGTTTGTTTTTCGTGGAGTTGAGACGCTCCTTCGTTGCCTTCGCTTCGCCTCCTCTTCCTTGTTGGTTCCTTGGCTCCCTTCCTTCCTTCTCTCTTCTTCTTTCTTCTTTTTTCTCCTTCTTTCGCGTCTTGTGTTATTTCTATGGTTTGTTTTTCGTGGTTTTCTTCCTTTCTTCTTCTTTTATCTTCCTCGTCTTTTCACCTTTTCTTGTTTTTCCTCTTCTTCTCCTTCTTCATTTTCTTCCACGTCTTATCATCATTTTTTTTCTCTCTCTCTTCTTTCCTTATCCTCTCAGTTTTTTTCACTGCTCTCTCTCTCTCTTCCTTTCTCTTCTCATCCGTCCTCCTTCCTCCCTCCTCCCTATCTCTCTCTCTCCTCCCTCCCTTAACTATCTCTCCCCCCCTCCCTCTTCCCCTCTCCTATCTCTCCCTTCTAACCTCCTACGTTTCACCGTTCCCTCTCTCTCTCTCTCGCCTCCTTTCCATCTCCTCTCTCTCTCACCTCCTCTTCCCCCTCTCCATTCTCTCTATCTCCCCTCTCCCCCTCCCTCTCCCTCTCATTTAATTTACTCATCCAATTCTCACTTACCCCTTACCCTCCCCCTACCCCTTCCCCCCTCCCTCGTCATTAGCACCATTAATTAACATTAGCAATGATATGTTAAAAACGTCATTGGAAAATATTACATCTCAAGGTCCATTTTATAGTGTGCGACTGAGGCTTCCATGTTGTGTAAGTCATGGTGGTGTGGTTTGGGTCACGTGGGTTGTTTTGTTTGTTTGTTTTGTGTTTGTTGTTTGTTTGTCTTTGTTTTTACTTATTTTTTGTTTTGTTTTGTTTGTTTGTTTGTTTTTTGCAATTTGTGTTATTTGTTGATATTCTTTGTTTTGTTTTGTTTTTGGTGCTTTTTTCTTATGTCATTTTTTGTTGTTTGTTAATGATGTTTTTGTTTTTTTCGCTTATTTGTTGTTGTTGATTGTTGTTTGTTGATATCTGTTGTTCGTTTTGTTTTTTTGTATTCTTTTGGTTGCTGTTTCTTCTTTTATTTTTTATTATCTTTTTTTTTTTTTCCTTCTTGCTACTGTCTGGTGGTGTGTTTTTTTTTTCATTCTTATCATTCGCATTTTTTTTCTTGTTCTTAATGACAAGAGGAAAACCACATGCAAATGCGTACACAGAATCCAACGCACACATGTACGAGCTCATGTATAGATAAATACATTGATATGTAGATGTTATAGACGGAGACATAGCTAGATATAGATAGATAGATTGAGAGATAGAGATAGAGTGATAGGTAGATAGATAGAAACAAATAGATAGATAGATAGATAAAGTGATATATAGCTAGATAGATAGGCAGATAGATAGAGAGATAGGTAGATAGATAGAAACAAATAGATAGATAGATAGATAAAGTAATATATAGCTAAATAGATAGATAGGCAGATAGATAGAGTGATAGGTAGGTAGATAGAAACAAATAGATAGATAGATAAAGTGATATATAGCTAGATATAGATAGATAGATTGAGAGATAGAGATAGAGTGATAGGTAGATAGATAGAAACAAATAGATAGATAGATAGATAAAGTGATATATATCTAGATAAATAGGCAGATAAATAGAGTGATAGGTAGATAGATAGAAACAAATAGATAGATAGATAGATAAAGTGATATATAGCTAGATAGAGAGATAGGCAGATAGATAGAGTGATAGGTAGATAGAAACAAATAGATAGATAGATAGATAAAGTGATATATAGCTAGATAGATAGACAGATAGATAGAGTGATAGATAAATACAGATACAGATAGATCATTCGGTAGACAAGCAGAAAGACACAGATAGACAGACAGATATATACCCTGTTTTTTTTATTTTTTTATTTCTCCTCTTCACTTTCCTTTCTCTCCACTTTCCCATCTCCTGTTCCCTCTCCTTTCTCTCTTGTTCATTCTCTATCTCCTCTCCTTTCTCTCCTACTTCTCCTCCTATTTCTGTCTTCTCTCTTTCTCCTCCTCTTTCTGTCTCTCCTCTCTCTCTTTCTCTTCTTCCTCCTCCTCCTTCTCAGTCACTTCTTTCTCTCCCCTTCCTCCTCCTCCATCTCTCTCTCCATCTCCTTTTTTCTCTCTCCTTCTCTCTCTCCATTCCTCTTTTCGCAGAAACGGCCATGACCTGCCAAGATACATGTGTCTGCAAACTCGAAAAATCATCGTCAACAAAAACAAAAAAAACAAAAAACAAAAACAAAACGACAGACTCTCTCTCCATGTAACTCCATCTTTGTAAATTGTTCCTCGGTTACAATCTCTCTCTCTCTCTCTCTCTCTCTCTCTCTCTCTCTCTCTCTCTCTCTCTCTCTCTCACTCTCATTCTCTCTCTCCCCCTCTCTCTTCCTGTCTGTCTCTCTTTCTTTCTTTCTCTGTCTCTCTCTCTCTCTCTCCTCTCTCTCTCTCTCTCCTCTCTCTCTCTCTCTCTCTCTCTCTCTCTCTCTCTCTCTCTCTCTCACTCTCTCTTTCTCTCTCTCTCTCTCTCTCTTTCTCTCTCTCTCTCTCTCTCTTTCTACTCTCTCTCTCTCTTCCTATCTCTCTCTCGCTCTCTCTCTCTCTCTCTCTCTCTCTCTCTCTCTCTCTCTCTCTCTCTCTCTCCTTCTTTCCCTCTCTCTCTCTCTCTCCCTCTCTCCCCCTCCCTCTCTCTCTCTCTCTTTCCCTCTCTCCCTCTCTCTCTCCACTCCCTCTCTCACTTCCCCCCCCCCTCCTCCCTCTCCCTCTCTCTCTCCCTCTCTCTCTCTTGTCGAGTTTTTGTTCCCAGTTTCTTTGCTTTTGTTTCGAGGTATGCCATGCGATCCGCTTGTGTATGCTAATTTCGCCGGTTGTCTGTGTACGCACATAGGAACCCACACGCCTTGTCAGGGCTTGGATATTGCTTACATAAAAGTGGTATGTGCATATGGAAGGGTACATGAAGACGCACAGATACATATATGCATACGTAAATATATACGTACATACTTATAGGCATACATACATATATACGTACATACATGCATACATAGATATATGCGTACATAAATATATGCATACATAGATATATACGTACATATATGCATACATAGATATATACGTACATACATATATGCATACATAAATATATACGTACATACATATATGCATACATAGATATATACGTACATACATATATGCATACATAAATATATACGTACATACATATATACATACTGTTCGTCTATACATACAAGCATACATGTATACATGCATTCCTGCATATATTCATACATACAAACATACATACATACATACTCACATGCATACATACATACTCACATGCATACATACATACCAACATGCATACATACATACATACATACAGACAGACAGACATACTTACATACTTATATTCATACATTCATACATACACATATTCATGCATACATGCATACATACACACGCACTTACATACACTTAAACATTCGTACATACATACACGCATGTATACCCATGCACATATAAACACACACGGGCAAACACACATACATGCAAAGATATATACATCTATATGTATATGTAAACGCATATGCAAAACACAGACATATCCACATACAAAGACGCACACAAAAATCGTACTTACATGTACGTACGTCATTGACTACAGTGACGCTCCCTTCCCCCCCTCCCCCTCCCCTCTGTCCCTCTATCCCCCACCCTCCCCTTCTTCTCTTTCCCTTTCCTCTCCCCTCCCTCACCCTCTCTTCTGTTACATCTCTTCTCTCCTCCTTTCGTCCCTACTCTCCCTCCTCCTTTTCCCTATATATTTCTTCCCTCTCTTCTCTTCTTTTTCTGTTTCTTTTTCAGTTCTTCCTTCTTTTGTTGCCTCTAATCCCCTCCCCCCCTTATATCTCCACCCTGCCCCTCCCTCCCCCTCTCTCACCCCTCTTTTCTCCTTACCTCCCCCACTACCTCCCTCCTCCCTTCTCTCCCCTCTCTTTTCTCCCTCTCCCATTTCCCTTCTTCCTTCAACCTTTATCACTATATATCCCTATTTCTTCCACTCCCCCTTCCACAATACCTCTCCACAAGCCCCCACCCTCTCCTCCTCCCCTTCCTCTATCCCCCTTTATTCATCAACCTTTATCACTATATCCCTATCTTCTTCTCCTCTCTCCCCTCATCCCCTTTTCTTTCCTCTTTCTTCCAAAGAGAACCCCCCCCTCCTCCTCCTTTCCCTTCCCCCTTCCCCCTCCCTACGGCTGTTCCTCATCCTGATACTTAATATCTTAGTATTGTGCTGTAACTGTCTCTCTGAATTGCTATGATTTCTCTTTCTCTCTCTCTTTCTTTCTCTGTTTCTCTCTCTCTCTCTCTCTCTCTCTCTCTCTCTCTATCTATCTATCTATCTATCTATCTATATATCTCTCTTCTCATCTTTCTCTTTCTCTATATATATATGTATGTATGTATATATCTCTCTCTCTCTATATATATATATATATATATATATATATATATATGTATATATATATATATATATATATATATATATATATATATATATATATATATATTTATATATATATATCTATCCCTTCCTTATATATATTGTCTTCTGTATCTATCTATATATATATATATATATATATATATATATATATATATATATATATATATATATATATATATCTCTATATGTCTCTTATACTCTCTCCCTATTTTCTTTATTGTCTCTTTCATCTATCTACTCTCCTCTGTCTCTCTTTCTCTCTCTCTTTTTGTCTCTGTCACTTTCCCTTTCTTTCTCTGTCTCTATATTAATGTCTCATTCTTTCTTTCTCTTTCTCTTTCTCTCTCTCTTTCTTTCTCTGTCT
>NC_091583.1:29041038-29046038 GCF_042767895.1 Penaeus vannamei | reverse complement strand
TTATTTTGTTGTTGTTGTTGTTTTTGTTGTTGTTGTTGTTGTTGTTGTTGCTGTTGTTGTTGTTATTGTTGTTGTGAAAAAATAAGGAATGTTTGTACATTTACGTGGGTGACATAAGCATTAATTGTAAAAAAAATGTATATATATACTATCTTTTATTTTTATTTTTATTTGATTATACATTAATATTCTAATATAAATGTTGACTTTCTGTAATCTAAGTCGAAGTAAAAAAAAAATTTATAGATAACTGTTTACTGTTTATCATTTCATTTTCTTCTTCTTCTTTTAATCTTTAATTTATTTATTTTTTTCTCTTCTCTTCTCTTTTCTTTTTTTATCGACTTTATTCTCCATCTCTTTCTTCTTACTTGTCCTCGCCTTATCCTCCTCTTCTCTTCTTCTTCTTCTTCTTTTCCTTTTTTTTTGGGGGGGGGCTTTTCTTTTTCTTCTTTTTCTTCTTCCTTTTCATCTATTTCTTCTTCTTCTTCTTCTTCTTCTTCCTTTTCTTTGTCTTCTTATTCCTCTTCGTCTGTTTTTTCTTCTCTCTTTCTTCTTTTTCATTTTTTCTTTCTCTCTTCCTTTTCATTATTTTTCTTCTTCTTTTTCTCCTTTCTTTTCTTTTTCTTTTTCTCTTTCTTCTTATTCCGCTTCGTATTTTTTCTTCTTCTTTTTCTTCCTTTTCATTTTTTTTCTTCTTCCTTTTCATCTATTTCTTCTTATTTTTCTTCTTCCTTTTCTTTTTCTTCTTATTCTTATTCCTATTTTTTTCTTCTTCTTCTTTTTCTCCTCTTCCTCTCTCTCCCTTCTTTTTTCTTTATCTTCACATCCGAATTTAGTGTTTTAAAAGATTTTATTAACGTTTTCTTTTCCCATTTTGTAGAAAATGTTTAATTCCAAATATTCGCTAAATATTTGGAATCATTTTCCTAGTTGTTTATCCTTTTATCATCTTTATCTTATTTCACTTCTTTATTTCTTTGTGTTTTGTTATTATTCTACTATCCAGTTCCTTCTCTTTTGGTAAGGTAGCTTATTTTCACATATGTAAAGACACATATAAGTTTTTTTTTATGTTATTTTATGGTATGATATTTCGCAAATGATTTTATACAATATAGCATTAACAAATGATAAAAATGAATAAAAGATAGATTACTATATTTTAAAAGATCTATTAAATATCTTTACATTGTCCTTCATAACTTTTTTTACACCGTTATATTACCTTCAAGAAAGACAAAAAGTTATTAACAACAAAACATTATTTCAAAGCAAGGAAAAAAATATATATATAATTCTCTTCCTCTCCAACAAACCTCCTGTAACAACTCCAAATAACTTACTTTCCTTTCGACAAATGAAATCTTAAAAAAAAAAACAATTTTTTTAGTAAACATACACTCCTAATATCTTACTCTCCTCTCGATAAATATATAAAAAAACAACTCATTTCTCTCTTCTTTTCTCTCTTTTTCTTTTCCTTTTGACCCGATGAAACATTTCCATTCACTAAACCCTATTTCTCCCCCGTCTTATGAGCGTCATTATCATTATCAATATTATCCTTAAGATAAGAATACATGTATAAGATAAGGGATGGTGAATGGAGAGTTATATCGCCGTTCTTGAGGATGTCTTCATGGTATGTTTACTCTTCTTGGGGTATGTCTTGGGATGTGAGGAGTATATTGGGGTATATCTTGGGATGTGAGGAGTATGTTGGGGTATATTTTGGTGTAAGGAGTATATTGGGGCATATTGGGGTATATATTGGTATGTGAGGTGTATATTGAGGTATATTTTGGTGTGTGAGGAGTATATTGGGGTATATCTTGGTGTGTGAGGAGTATATTGGGGTATATTTTGGGATGTGAGGAGTATATTGGGGTATAATTTGGGATGTGAGGAGTATATTGGGGTATATCTTGGTGTGTGAAGTGTATATTGGGGTATTTTTTGGTGTGTGAGGAGTATATTGGCGGCATATTTTGGTGTGTGAAGAGTATATTGGGGTATAATTTGGTATGTGAGTAGTATATTGGGGTATAATTTGGTATGTAAGAAGTATATTGGGGTATATATTGGTATGTGAGGAGTATACTGGGGTATAATTTGGTATGTGAGGAGTATACTGGGGTATATCTTGGTGTGTGAGGTGTATATTGTGGTATATTTTGGTGTGTGAGGAGTATATTGGCGGCATATTTTGGTGTCTGAGGATATTGGGGTATATCTTGGGATGTGAGGAGTATATTGGGGTATAATTTGCTATGTGAGAAGTACATTGGGGTATATTTTGGTATGTGAGGAGTATACTGTGGCCTATTTGAGTATGTGAGAAGTATATTGAGGTATATATTGGTATGTGAGGAGTATATTGTGGCATATTTGGGTATGTGGTAAATATATTGAGGTATATATTGGTATGTGAGGAGTATACTGGGGTATAATTTGGTATGTGAGGAGTGTATTAGAAGCATAATGGGGCATATATTGGTATGTGAAAAGCATATTAGAAGCATATTGGGACATATCTCGGTATGTGAGAAGCCTATTTAGTCATATCTTGGTATGAAAGAAGTAAATCGTGCCCTGTCTTGACAAGTAAGTATATGTTGGTATATCCGAGAAGAATTATGGTGCATAAGTAATTTTTTTTTATACTTTTAAGTCGATTGAAGTTTTATCTTAACGTTTTGTTTTGGTGTCTAAGAATATTTGGGGACATGTGGAGACTTTTTCTTTATTATTATTATTATCATTTATCTTTTTTTTTCTGTTTTATCTTTCTTTTTTTCTCTTTCTGTTCGTGTTTCTCTTTTTATCTCTCTCTTTCTCTCTCTCTCTTTCTCTCTCTCTCTTTCTCTTTCTCTTTTTCTTTCTCTCTCTCTCTCTCTCTCCCTATCTCTCCCTCCCTCCCTCCCTCTCCCTCCCTCTCCTCCTCCCCTCCTCTCTCCACTCCACTCCCCTTCCTCCCTCCCTCCCTCCTTCCCTCCCTCTCTCTCTCCCTCCCTCCATCCCTCCCTCTCCCTCCTTCCCTCCCTCCCTCTCTCTCTCTCTCATCCCTAAGGACAATAAAGTATCCAAGGACATTCATAGAAGTAAAGAATATTCCAAGAATTGTTAATTATTTTTTCCCGGTTTTCCCTTGGTCTCTTTCGTGCATAATAGACATCTGGAGTCATTTACATATAATTATCTTTCTTCCTCTCTCCCTTTTCCCGGATTCTTTTCCTTTTCTTTACTGTGTCACAATTCTTCTTTTATTCTGCAGTTCTTAAATTTTCTATTTTTTCTTTCTTTCTATGGCACAAATCTTTTTATGATCATTCATTTCTTGATATTTATTTATTTTTCTTTCTTTCTGTGTCACAATTCATTTCTATATTCCTTCCTTTGTCATAATTCTTTTATTCTTCAACTTTCATTCCGTTTTTCTCTCTTTGTCCCAATTCTTCTCCGATTCTTCCACTCATCAATGTCTCTTTATCCAATTTCTGTCTCCAATTCTCAATCCCTTCATATGATTTAATAACAATAGTAATAATGATAATGATAATGATAACAATAATAATAATAGTAATAGTAATGATAATAATAATAATGATAATAATGATAATAGTAATAATAATGATGATGATAATAATAATAATAATAATAACAACAACAACAACAATAATAATAATAATAATAATAATAATAATAATAATAATAAAGATAATGATAATAATAATGATAATGATAATAGTAATGAAAACATTAATAATAATAATAATAATAGTAATAATGATAATGATAATAGTAATAATAACAACAGCAACAATAACAACAACAACAACAACAACAACAACAGCAACAACAGCAACAGCAATAATGATAATAATAATGATAATAATAATAACAATAATAACAATAATAATAATAATAATAATAATAATAATAATAATAATAATAATAATAATAATCCCTTTTACCTAGAAAAAAATAGGGGACATCCAGAGCATCCCCCCTCCCCTCCCTCCCTCCCTCCCTCCACCCCTCCCTCCTTCCTTTTTAGGGCATCTAGGGCAACGTGGGCAGGCATTTTCGGGCATTCACAGAAGCACGTGACATTCCTCCTCGAACGTCATGCAGTAGCCAGAGTGCATGACATCACGAGAGGGAGAGCTGGCATGGGAGGAGTATTTTTAGAGATCTCGAACCGTCGGGGGATACTCGGTTTGTTATCATGGGAGAGGATTAGGAGGGAAGGGAAAAAAATGGGGGTGGGGGTGGGGAGGGGGGGGAGAGAGAGAGAGGGAGAGAAGGAGATGAGAGAGGGAGAGAGAGAGAGAGAGACAGAGAGAGAGAGAGAGACAGACAGACAAGACAGAAAGACGGAAAGACGGACAGACAAACAGACAGACAGACCGAGAGAGAGAGACGGACAGCAGATGACAGTACAGACAGACAGAGAGAGAATAGAGAGAGAGAGAGAGAGAGAAAGAAAGAGAGACATTGCAGAGGACAGAGAGAGAGAGAGAGAGAAAGAGAGAAGAGAGACAGAGAGAAAGAGAGAGAGAGAGAGAGGCACAGAGACAGACAGAAAGACAGACAGAGAGAGAGAGAGAGAGAGAGAGGCACAGAGACAGAGACAGAGAGAGAGGCACAAAGACAGACAGAATAAGAGAGAGAGAGAGAGAGAAAGAGAAAAATAGAGAGAGAGAGAGAGAGACAGAGCATCTGCTTCAAATAAGGGGCGGCAAATTATATTCAAGCAGGATCGCTTAAAAATACACAAGCATATCTTACAAGCTATAAAGATTGGACGAAAGCGAGAGTGAATTATATGCATGTGTGCTTGTGTCTGTGTGTGTGTGTACGCGCGTGTGTGTGTGTGCATGTACTCGTGTGTGTGTTTATGTTGCTGCTTCTCCGTCTGCGACTGTATCCGTGTATGTGCGTGTATATGTATATGTTGCCTGCAGCTGTGCATCCCTTCATCACATACCTCTTCC
>NC_091583.1:29018538-29033538 GCF_042767895.1 Penaeus vannamei | reverse complement strand
GAGACAGAGACAGAGAGAGACAGAGACAGACAGACAGACAGACAGACAGACAGACAGACATACAGACATACAGACAGACGGACAGAGAAAGAGAGAGAGAGAGAGAGAGACAGAAAGAGAAAAAAAAGAGCGAGAGAAACACACACACAGACAGACAGAAAGAGAGAGAGAGAGCGAAAGAAAATAGCAGAAGTTGCATCTACGGTGATATCACGTTTAGGACAAGTTGCAATGATAAAATTGGTAGTTGTAGACGCAGATCTCGTAAGCCCATCGACCTGTGTTGTTGCTGGTGTTGTTAGGAATGTTGCTGAGGCAATTGCATCAGTTGGTGGTGAGAGAGAGAGGGAGAGGGTGAGGGAGAAGGAGAAGGAGAGGGGGAGGGGGAGGGGGAGGGAAAAAGGGTGGGAGAGAGGGAGAAGGTGAGGGAAAGAGGGTGGGAGAGAGGGAGAGGGTGAGGGAGAGGGAGAGGGTGAGGGAGAGGGAGAGGTGGGTGAGGAGAGGGAAGGAGAGAGGGGAGAGGGAGAGGGAAAGGAAGCTGGAGAAGGAAAGGGAAAGGGAGGAGAGGGAGTGGGAGACTGAAAGGAGAGGGAGAGAGAGAGAGAGAGGCGAAAGAGCGGAAAGAGGATTTGATTTGATAACGAAGAGAGCGAGAGACAAACAGACAGACAGACAAACAGAGAACATAAAGAAAAAAACCAAACCAAAACAAAAACCAAACCAAGGATGATACAATAAGAGAAAGATACACTACAAAAAAAGCGAATAAGGAGACAAGAGAAGGTTAATAATGTCACTCAAGCGTTAACTAGACCCAGGTGTGTTAGGTAGAGAGTAGCCATTATATAATAAGGGAATGGACAGTCATACACGGATGAATGTACGAACGAACAGGTGTAGGGAGAGAAGGGGGGAGAGGGAAGGGGGGAAAGGGGGAGAGGGGAGGGAGGGCGAAAGGGAGGGAGGAGGGAAGGGAGGGAGGGGGAGGAAGAGGGAGAGAGAGGGAAGGAGGGAGAGAAGGGGAGGGAGGAGGAGGAGAAGGGAGGGATGGGGAGAGGAGAGAAGGGAGAGGGAAGAGGGAAGGAAAGGAAGGAGAGGGAGGGAGAGGAGGGAAGAGGGGATGTGGAGAGGGGAAGGGAAGGGGAAAGAGAGAGAGGAGAGACAAACACATAGAAAAGACAACGGATGAAGAGAGAGAGAGAGAGGAGAGAGAGCGAGAGAGAAAGAGAGAGAGAGATAGCAAAAGAGAGTTAGAGAGAGAGAGAGAGAGAAAGAGACAGACAGACTGACCGAGTGACGACGGAAAAGGCGAGCGAACGATCGAGAGAGGGAGCGAGCGAGCGAAGGAGGGAGGGAGGGAGGGAGGGAACAAAGATGTGGTCAGAGCAGACAACAAAGAGGTGAGACTGGCGGTCACATAATAAGCTCAAGTGGTCATGGCGCCAACGCTGACCACTGCCGCCACGCCGTCCCCCCCCCTTCTCCCCCCTTTCCTCTCATCTCTCACTCTTCCTCCGCCCTCCTCTCTCTCTCTCTCTCTCTCTCTCTCTCACTCTCTCTTTCTCTCTCTCTCTCTCTTTCATCTATCTATCTATCTATCTATCTGTCTGTCTAAATATCTATCTATATATCTATCTATCTCTCTATCTACTTTCTCTCTCTTTCTCTCCTTTCTATCTTTCTCTTCTCTCTCTCTCTCTCTCTCTCTCTCTCTCTCTCTCTCTCTCTCTCTCTCTCTCTCTCTCTCTCTCTCTCTCTCTCTCTCTCTCTCTCTCTCTCTCTCTCTCTCTCCCTCCCTCTCTCTCTCTCTCTCTCTCTCTCTCTCTCTTGCTTTTCATTCCTCCTCTCTCTCTCTCTCTCTCTCTCTCACTCTCTCTCTCTCTCTCTCTCTCTCTCTCTCTCTCTCTCTCTCTCTCTCTCTCTCTCTCTCTCCCTCTCTCTCTCTCCCTCTCCTCTCTCTCTCTCTCTCTCTCTCTCTCTCTCTCTCTCTCTCTCTCTCTCTCTCTCTCTCTCTCTCTCTCTCTCTCTTTCTCTCTCTCTCTCCTCTTCTTCCCCATCCCCCTTAACTACCCCCTCCCCTTCCCCTTCTAGCCCCCACACCTCCCTTTCGCTCCCTTCCCCTCCCTCCTCTCCCTCTTCTCCACCTCCTCTCCCTTTACCTATTAGTTCTGCTCCCTTAACTCCCTCTTCCACCCCTTGCTCTTTACCCTTTGGTTCCCATTCCTTCCCTTTATCCTTCTCCCATTAACCCTTACACCCCCCCCCTATCCGCCCCCCCCTCCTTCCCTGTTACACTTAGAAAAAAATAAAATTAAAATTAGAAAATAAACAAATAAATAAATAAGAAAAGAAAAGAAAATAGATAAAAAGAAGAAGAAAAAATGGAAATACGAATGAAGGGGAAAGGGAGAAGAAGGAAGAAAGAGGGAGATAAGAGAAGGGGAGAAAGAAAGAGAAGAGGCGGAAGAGGTGATGGTAGGGGAGAGGAGGAAGGGATAGGGAAAGAGAAGGGAAGGGAATGAGGAAGGGAATGAGAAGGAAGAAAGAAGAGAGAAGGTCGAAGGAAAGAGGAAAGAGAGGAGAGAAGAAGAGAAAGGAAAAGAATTTAAAAAAAAGAAAAGAAAAAAACGAAAACAGAACAAGGCAAAAAGACAGAGGAGAAGGAGAAGAAGACAAAGAGAAGGAGAGATGAAGGAGGAGAAGAAGAGGGGAGGAGAAAAGAGAACAAGACAAAAGAACAGAGAAGAAAGAGAAGAAGACAAAGAAGAGAGGAGACGAAAGAAGAGAGAAAGAGAAGCGGAGTGGAGGAGAAGAGAAGAAGTGGGGGAAGACAGGAAGAGTGGAGAAGAGAGAGGGGGGAGGGGGAGGGGGATCAACAAAGTTATAAAGCGAGGGTTGTGATGAGCTCTTTGGACACGGGACAGAGGCGTTCTGAGGACACGTGGGAGGGGATGAAATGTGAGGGTCAGAAGGAGGGGAGGGGAGAGGAGGGATGGGGGATGAGGGGCTGAGGGAGAGGTGGAGGGGAGGAGAGGGAGGGATGGGGGAAGGGATGGGTGCTGAGGGGAGGGAGGGGGAGGGTGGAGGGATGGGGGATGAGGGGGAAGGGAGGGAGGGGGGATGAAGGGAAGGGAGAGGAGGGGAGGGAGGGAAAGGGGGGGTGAGGGCTGAAGGAGGGGAGGGTCAGAGGGAGGGAGAGGGAGGGAGAGGAAAGGAGAGGGAGGGATGGGGGCTGAGGGGGGGGAGGGAGGGAGGAAAGAAGGGAGGGAAAGGAGGGATGACGGCCGAGGGAAGGGAGGGAGGGAGGGGAGGGAGAGGGCTGAGAGGGGGAGGGAAGGAGGAGAGAGAGGAAGGAGGAGGAGGAAGGTAGAGGGATGGGGAAGAAAGAAAGAGAGAGAGAGACAGAGAAACAGAGACAGAGACAGAGAGCCATCAAAGAAGAGTAAGGGAGAGAGGTGGAAGGGTGAAGAGGAAAGAGGAGAAAGAAGGATGGGGGGGCATAGGTCCCAGAGAGAAGCACTCCGCCCACAAGTGCAAAAATATAGAGCGAGAGAGAGAGAGAGAGAGAGAGAGAGAGAGAGAGAGAGAGAGAGAGAGAGAGAGAGAGAGAGAGAGAGAGAGAGAGAGAGAGACAGAGACAGAGACAGAGACACAGACAGAGACAGAGACAGAGAGAGAGAATGACACAGAGAGAGACAGAGACAGAAAAAGACAGAGAGAGACAGAGAGAGATAGAAACACAGAGAGAGACAGAGACAGAAAAAGACAGAGAGAGACAGATAGAGATAGAAACAGAGAGAGAGACAGAGAAAGACAGAGACAGAGAGAGAGAGACAGAGAATGAGAGAGAGAGAGAGAGAGAGAGAGAGAGAGAGAGAGAGAGAGAGAGAGAGAGAGAGAGAGAGAGAGAGAATGAGACAGAGACAGAATGAGAGAGAGAGAGAGAGAGAGAGAGCGACATCGACGACCAAATCAACACGGTAAACACATTGATGAATTGACAGATATTTGCGCAGATGAATGGACGAACAGGCAGAGAAAGACCCATTCACAAAATATGAGTCGATCGAGGAATAAATAGAACAGAAAAAAATAGGGAATAAAAACGTGAAGGCATATGCAAGGAATAAACGGAATAATTATAATAATAATAAAGGGTAAAGGTTGATGAGAATAAAGCAGGTGGATAGAGCATAACCGAAATATAAGTATGACGTGAGAATAATAGATTGATAAATAGATACACGCTAAGATATAATTATATATATATATATATATATATATATATATATATATATATATATATATATATATATATATATATACATATAATGGAATCAAATTGAAAATCTATTTATCGAATAATATGCTTGTCAATATCTAAAACAAATCCAAATGGCTTCAGTAAACAGCTGTCAAACACGATTTAAACATGTTTGAAGGCAAATGCTAGAATCCTTTTTATTATCAACATTTTTACGACATGAACCACAGAGAATTTATGACACCAACCCCCCAATAAATCAAATACCTTTTACAAATATACTTACGTGTTTTATTTTACGTATTTGTAAGTTTATGAATCTTTTTTATTTCTCTTTTTTTGTATGCTTATCAATCTTTTTTTCTTGCTTTTTTGTATGCTTATTAATCTATTTTTTCATTCTTTTTTGTATACTTATGAATCTTTTTCTTCTTTCTTTCTTTCTTTCTTTCTTTTATTTATTTATATATACATATTTTGGGGGGAAGGCTTATGAATTTTTTTTCCCTCTTTCTTTCTTTATCTTTTTTCAATATTCAGCGTTATTGATTCGCATCTTATCCTTGATTTAATGATTGGTAACATTCCCGAGATAAGATACAAAATGGCGAACGAAGGATTATCTATTTAGGGAACCAAAGAACGGCGATAGATAAATGAACTCGCATCCTGTATGCATAGTGCGTGGTGGCAGGTGGCGCCGTGTTTCTCTTTCTCTCCTTCTCCTTCTTCTTCTTTTTCTTTCTTATTCTACTTCTTTTTCTTTTTTCTTTCTTCTATTTGTTTTCTTTTTTCTTTCTTCTATTTTTTTCTTCTCCTTCTTCTTCTTTCTTCTACTTCTTTTTCTTTTTCTTCTATTTCTTCTGATTCTTCTTTCTATTTTACTTCTTCTTCTTCCTATTCCTTTCCTTTTCCTCCTCCTCTTTATTATTATTATTATTATACTTTTCCTTCTCCTTCTTCTTCTTTACTTCTTTTTCTTCTTCTTCTTCTTCTTCTTTCGTCTACTTCTTTTTTCTTTTTCTCTCCTCCTCCTCCTCTTCTTCCTCCTCCTCCTCCTTCTTCTTCTTCTTTCTTCTTCTTCCTTATTCTTATTCTCCTTCTTCTTGTTCTTGTTCACTTATTTTTCTTTTCTACTTCTGCTTCCTCTCCGTTTTCTTCTTATTTTTCTTTTTCTCAATCTTATTCTTATCCTCATTCTTATCCCCATCAAGATATTCATCTTTATTCTTATTCTTCTCCACTTTCTGGATCTCCCTCTTATCTTCGTCTTTTTCATTCTCACTCGATCACCGCAACCTCTAATGGGACGAATTACACGATAAAAGTTATTGATTAAGAAATTAATTTGTCTTAATCCGGGAAATTCGTACTTTCAGAATAAGTATTTTCAACTTTATATATATATATATATATATATATATATATATATATATATATATATATATATACATATATATATATATATATATATATATATATATATATATATATATATATATATATATATATACATATATATATATTCAACGTTTATATATGTTTTTTTTTTTTTCGCAGGTGAATATTTCAAATCTTTTTTTTTCCTTTTTTTAATTTATATATTTTTCTTTCTTTCTTTTTTTTCCTCTTTTTTATTTTTTTATTTTTTTTTCACTGGTGAATTTTTTTTGTTATTAGATTTACTAGACTTGAGAGATTATTCTTTGTTTATAAACCGAGAGAAGATTATGTGGGAACGATGTATATCTGTTTAATCTGCATATACTTCTTCTGTTTGTCTTTCTCTTGTCTGTTTCTGCATCTCCTTTCTTCTTTCTCTCTTTATTTTTAATTTTCTCTATTTGTCCTTCCTTTTCTCTCTTCTCTCTCTCTCTCTCTCTTTCTGTCTCTCTCTCTCTCTCTCTCTCTCTCTCTCTCTCTCTCTCTCTCTCTCTCTCTCTCTCTCTCTCTCTCTCTCTCTCTCTCTCTCTCTCCCTCCCGCCTCTCTCTCTCCCTCCCTCCCTCCCTCCTCTCCCCCTTCCCTCCCGCCCTCCTCCCTTCCCCTCCCTCCTTCCCCCCTTCCCTCCCTCCTCCCTCCCTCCCTCCCTCTCTCTCTCTCTCTCTCTCCCTCCCTCCTTCCCTCTCCCTCTCTCTCCCTCTCTCTTTCTACCTACCTATCTTATCCACCCCAAAAGAAATCAAATTTATCTCTCCCTCTTTTCTCGCCTCCTCTCCTCCTCCCCCCACTTCTCTCCGCTTCAGTAGGTGGTCGTGGCTACTAATGCTTATGCTTATGATTAATGCCTTTTATTAAGACATCACTAATCTCGATCTTATAAATATTGATCAGTTAATCCCAGATTTGAGATTAGAATCTTTGATTGGAAGTGGAAGGGGAATCCAGTGTCTTGTTCTTGGCTTGCTACGTGGCATTAGAGAATTTGTTAGAATTTGAATGATGTGATAGCAGAATTAGATAGAATTTGAATGATGTGATAGCGGAATTAGATAGAATTTGAATGATGTGATAGCAGAATTAGATAGAATTTGAACGTTATTCCTAGAATTAGATAGAATTTGAATGATGTGATAGCAGAATTAGATAGAATTTGAATGATGTGATAGCGGAATTAGTTAGAATTTGAATGATGTGATAGCAGAATTAGATAGAATTTGAATGATGTGATAGCAGAATTAGATAGAATTTGAATGATGTGATAGCAGAATTAGATAGAATTTGAATGATGTGATAGCGGAATTAGTTAGAATTTGAATGATGTGATAGCGGAATTAGTTAGAATTTGAATGATGTGATAGCAGAATTAGATAGAATTTGAATGATGTGATAGCAGAATTAGATAGAATTTGAATGATGTGATAGCAGAATTAGATAGAATTTGAATATTATGTTGAGAATTAGATAGAATTTGAATGATGTGATAGCAGAATTAGATAGAATTTGAATGATGTGATAGCAGAATTAGGTAGAATTTGAATGATGTGATAGCAGAATTAGATAGAATTTGAATATTATGATGAGAATTAAATAGAATTCCAGCATTATGATGAGAATTGGATAGTGTTTGAAAATTATGATGGGAATTAGATAGAATTTAGATATGATTAGAATTAGATAGAATTTGAAAAATCATGGGATTAGAATTAGATAGAAGTTGAACATTCTGTTATCAGATCAGATATATTTAGAATTAGATAGAATTTGGACGTTATTATATCAGAATTCGAAAGAACTTAAACACTGTGATATCACAATTAGACAGAACTTGAAAATTGTGATATTAGAATTAGATTGAACTTGAATGTTATGTCAGAATTATATAGAATTTGAAAATTATAATATCCGAATTAGATAGCATTTCAATATCATGACATTAGAGTTAGATAAAAAAAAAAAAAAAAAAAAAAAAAGATTGATGCCATTGAAAGATGTTCAGAGAAATATCGAATCTCAAGATGTTTATTAGTCATGAAGAGCATACTGATAAGATGCAGATAAGGAAGTGAGATAAAGAAATAGATAGTCAATCGGACTGATAGATAATTGACTCATAGGTGATGATTCAGTGACGTCATCATAAAAGTATATGAAATTGTAAGAAAATTAAAAGGCACATTTTTCTTTTTTTATGTGTGTTGTAATTACAGACAGATAGATATACATAGGGTCATTACTGTCAGACATACAGACAGATAGACAGAAAGACACTGTGAAAAAGTCGTTTACACACAATAAGCATACATCACAGACAGACACAAACAGACAGAGAAAAAATATAGACAGACAGACAGACAGACAGAGAGACAGATATAGTCATCGGAAACACACAAACACACACAGTCATACACACAAACACACAGACACAGACATACACACACAAAGACACGCACAGACATACACACACACAACACAGACATACACACACAACACACACACACACTCACACACACACACAAACGTACACACAACCCCCTCCCCTCTCAACACACACAAACAACCAGACACAAAGCCCAGCCCCAACATCCATGCAGACAAACCCACAGACAGACAGACACACACAGACGACTTCAAACCCCCAAGACCCGTATGACCACACAATGGTTAATGGAATAGAGAGAGAGAGAGAGAGAGAGAGAGAGAGAGAGAGAGAGAGAGAGAGAGAGAGAGAGAGAGAGAGAGAGAGAGAGAGAGAGAGAGAGAGAGAGAGAGAGAGGGGGGGTGCACGGGGCAGGGGTTGGTGGGCTGGGCAAGGGAGTGTGCAATTTGAAAACGTTTAACAAAGTTTCAGGTACGATTCCGTTCTGTGAATATTGATAGTTGGTCGGATTCATGATCGGTCTGAGAGCCTTTTCGAATGCCAAGTGGAGTTTTTTTTTTTTTTTTTTTTGAGGGGGGAGGGGGTGCAGGGGGAGGGGGAGGGGGTGGGTTGGAGGGAAAGGGGGTGGGGGAGCTGGGGATGGGGGGATGGGGGAGAGAAAGGGGGGGTAGGGTTGGAGGGGGAGAGAAAGGGGGTAGGGGGCTGGGGATGGGGGGTGGGGAGTGGGGGGTAGGGGGAGGGAAAGGGGGGAAGGGGGCAAGGAGGGGGTGTTGTCTTTTTCTCTCTCTCTTTCTCTTTCTGCTCTAAGTTATTTTTTTTTCTCCCTCTTTCTATTTCTCTTTGTGTGCTCCTCATGTCTCGTCTCTTCTGTATTTCTTCTTCTCTCTTTTATTTTCTTCTCCTCTGTGTTCTCCTTTTCTTTACTTTTCTTTACTCCACTTTTCTCTTCTATTTCTCTTCTTTTCTCTTCTTTCTCCTGTTTGTTTTCTCTTCCCTTCCCTTCTCTCCTCCTGTCTTTACTTTTATTTCTCTTTTCTTGTCTTTTCTTTGTTCCATTTTCTTCTCGTCTCTGCTCCTCTTTTTCCTCATTTTCTCTTCTGCTGTCTTTGCTTTTTGTTCTTGTCTTGTTTTCTCTTCTCCTTCTTCTCTCGTCTCTTTTCTCCTATGCTCTCTTCCTTTGTTCTCTTATTTATGTTTTGATTCTCAATTTCCCCTCTTTCTCTTTCTCTATGCCTCTTCCTCTCCCTCCCTCCCCCCTTCTCTCTCTCTCTCTCTCTCTCTCTCTCTCTCTCTCTCTCTCTATATATATATATATATATATATATATATATATATATATATGTGTGTGTGTGTGTGTGTGTGTGTGCGTGTGTGTGTGTGTGTGTGTGTGTGTGTGTGTGTGTGTGTGTGTGTGTGTGTGTGTGTGTGTGTGTGTGTGTGTGTGTGTGTGTGTGTCTATGTATGCACACACACACACATACACACGCACATATATATATATATATATATATATATATATATATATATATATATATATATATATATATATATATATATATGTATATATACATATATATATACATATACACATTCATATATTCATACATGTGGATGTGTGAGTAGATATGTAGATGTATAGATATGTATGTATATATAATTTCATCTGCTTGTGTATTTTAACTATTCGTCTCTTCGTATATCTAGAAATCAGTTTCAGTTTCATTCTCCATTTTTTTCCATTTTTTGCCATCCTGCCATCCACTTCTACCCTTTTGTAAGTAAGGACAGTCACTTACAAACACACTCATGAATCTTTCTACTTACATATGCAAGCTTGTAGACATTCACGCAGTTATGCACACATAAACGCACACGTACACACGCACATGCATATATACATTGCGCATTGCACTACATGTATGTGCACATGCAGATTATAGACGCACACACGCGCATACATACATGCAAATGCGTACAAGAGCTAGCAGAAATATACACATATAGACATACATACATTAATCATATATCTGGAAAAGAAACTAATAAATACACAATTTTGTCATATTTCAGTTAACTTTACTCTCATTTCATTGATTATTCATTATCACTGATTATCACGAATAACTGTATTAACATCAAATCATCAGTTTTATCCTAAATGACTAAATTCCAAAATTTTTACTTTGGATCACCCACTCCCCAGACCCCAGCAATTTTACTCGGGACGAAGCCGTTCTTTTAACCCGGCCTCGCCCACCCAACCAGTCCGCAACAGACCTACGATCATTATCAATATCAATATGTCATCCCAGATATAGCATCCATTGCAATGGCCATCGCCGGCTACACGCCCACAATGCCTGATATCATCAAATCTCAATAATAGCAGATAACCTAAAAGAACGACGTAAGCTAGACACGTGCATGCGGAGGGTGCTACGCGAACGCATACACAAGCGACGGCCCGAACCTGCTCGACATGTGAACGCGCTGTCACCGAGGTTTTGAATATAACATGCGCAGTCAGGGTTCTCTTAGCCTATGAATTTCAGATCGGGTTCAGGAGAAACTTATGACCTCAAATTAATTTGTCTGACAAATCACACCTGTGCCGAAGCCATACGAAGTGGCCGGGGAGAGTGAGAGGTGTCAGGGTTCGCCCTCTCGCGCTCTCTCTGTCTCTCTCTTCCTCGATGTCTCTCTTTCTCTCTCTCTCTCTCTTCCTCGATGTCTCTCTCTTTCTCTCTCACTCTCTCTTCCTCGATGTCTCTCTCTTGCTCTCTCTCTCTTTCTCTCTCTCTCACGCTTGCTCGATGTCTCTCTCTTTCTCTCTCTCTCTCTCTCATGCTCTCTTTCGATCTCTCTGTCTCTGTCTCTCTCTCTCTCTCTCTCTCTCTCTCTCTCTCTCTCTCTCTCTCTCTCTCTCTCTCTCTCTCTCTCTCTCTCTCTCTCTCTCTCTCTCTCTCTCTCTCTCTCTCTCTCTCTCTCTCTCTCTCTCTCTCTCTCTCTCTCTCTCTCTCTCTCTCTCTCTCTCTCTCTCTCTCTCTCTCTCTCTCTCACTCTCTCGTTCTCTCTTTTTTTCTATTTCCCTCTCTCTATCTATCTATCTCTCACTCTTTTCCTCTCTCACTCTCGTTCTATCTTTCTTTCTATGTTTCTCTCGTTCTCTCTCTCACTCACTCTTATTTTTCTTCTCTTTCCTCCTCCGCTTCTTTCTCCTCATCCTTCTCTTCTTCGTCTTCTAATCTTTCTTTTGTTTTTCTCCTTTGATCCCTCCTCCTCCTCCTCTTCTTCTTCTAGTTGTTCTTCCCCCGATTCTTCTTCTCCTACTTCCTCCTCCTCTTTTTTTACCTCCTCCTCAACTTATCATCAACTTCTTTCTATTTTTCTTCTCATTATTATTATCATTTATAATAATCATTATTTTTATCATTATTATTATAATTGTTATTACCATTGTTGTTATGATTATTTTTACTTTTATTGTTATCATCTTCATTGTCACAATTATCATTTCTAATTCTTATTTTTTCATTCTTCTAACTCTTTCTTTTTCCTTTTTTTCCATTTCTTTTCTTCTTTCCTCTTCCTTCGACTTTTTCTTCATCTTCTTATCCTTCTTTCTCTTCTGATTATTCCTGTTATCACTTTTTATCTCCTTCGCTTTCTTATTTCTTGTATGGGTGTGTCTGTTTGTGTGGGTGTGTGTGTTTTTTTATGTGTGTATGTGCGTGTCTGTACGTGTACGTGTACGTATGTGTGTGTGTATGATTTCTATGACTTTCCTTGACCCTTCCTCCCTTCCCCACTTCCCTCCCTCCTTTCCTCCCTCCCTCCCTCCTCCCCTCCTTCCCTCCCTCCCTCCCTTCCTCCTTCCCTTCCTTCCCCTCCCTATCTCCTCCCCCTCCATCCCTCCAGCCCTCCCTCCCTCCCTCCCCTCCCTCCCTCCCTCCCTCCCCCCCTTCCCTCCCTCCCTCCCTCATCCCTCCCTCCCTCCACACCCATCCACACGCCCTCAACCCACACGCCCACGACAACCGAGTCCAAGCCAGAAATTAAGACAAAGCCCAACTGAAATCCACAACCCAAAAGTACTTCCCTGATCAGAGATCCAGCACATGTACATTCTCCCTTGTACACTTGATAGATGAACAGTCGTAAAGCAACACATGTTCAGGTGGGTCTGTGGCGACTTCTGAATACTGCAGGAGGAGGAGAAGGAGGAGGGAGAGAAGGAGAAGGGAGAAGGAAGGAGGAGAGGGGAGAAGAGAGAGAGGGAGGAGAAGGGAGGATGGAGGGGGAAGAGAAGACAGGGAGGAGGAGGGAGAGAGGGAAAATAAGACAGGGAGGTGAAGGGAGAAGGAAGAATGTAGGAGGAAGAGAACAGAGGGAGGAGAAGAGGAAAGAAGACAGGGAGATGAAGGGGGAATGGAGGAAGAGAGAGAGAGGAGAAGGGAAGAGGAGGATGGAGGGGGAGAAGAGGAGAGGAGAAGGGAGAAGAAAGGGAGGGAATAGAGAAGAGAGGAGATGGGAGAATGCAGGGGAAGAGAAGAGAGGGAGGAGAAAGGAAATAGAAGGAAGAAGAAAGAGAGGGACGAGGAGAGGAAGGAAGGAGAGAAGAGGCTGAGAGAGAAATGAAATAGAGGGAAGGAGTGAAGGAAACGAAGGGAGAAGAGAGGGAAGGAGAAAAGGAGGAGAAGGAAAAGAGAGGAGAAGAGAAAAGGGAGGAGGGCGAGATCAAGGCAGAAGAGAGAGGGAGTAGAAAGGAAAAAGGATCGAGAGAAGGAAAGAGGGACTGGAAAGAAGAAGGGAGAAGAAATGGAGGGAAAGGGGAGAGAAGGAAAGAATTAAGTAGAGAGGAGGAAGAAGAGAGAGAGAGAAGGTGGGGGAAAAAGAGGAGATAGGAGTAGCGAGAAGAAAATGAAGGAAATGTGGTAAAAGGAAGAGAGGGGAATGGGAGTACATAAGAGACAGTAGGTATGAGAAGAGAGGAGGGGAAGATAAGAAAATAAAGAGGAAGAGGAAAAGGGGTAGGTGGGAGGAAGAAAAAAGAGGGTAATGGGAGAGAGAGAGAGAGAGAGAATGAAGGAGCGAAAGAAAGAAAAAATGAGTGGGAGAAGAAAGCAAGAAAAAAAAGAAAGAAACAGATAGAAAAAAGAAGAAGGAAACAGACAAACACACAAATTCACAAACAAACCAAACCAACAAACCAAAGACCGAAAAAAAAGAGAAAGACCAGAGAATATACCAGAGACAGAAACCTCCCCTCATTCCCCCCTCAACCAAAACCCCCACCTACCCTACCACCCTCTTCACCCACCCTCCACCCCTCACCCTCACCACCCCTCCCTTATCCCCTCCACCCCCACCACCCTCACCACCCACCCTCTCCACCCTCACCCCTCTCCACCCCTCCACCCACCCCCCACCACCCCTCCACAACCCAACACCGCTCCTTGACACCCAGCAAGCGGCCGCTGGTGCATGAGGCAAACTTCACTCGGTGCCAGATTTACGACTTCGAAATTACCATTTGCAAAAGGGCGTCGTGGCGGGGGCAGCGTCATGAGGAACGGCGTCGCATGACAGCCATTGTCATCACAGGGAGTTAGGAGGGAGGAAGGGAGGAAGGAGGGAGGTAGGAAGGGAGGAGATGGAGGAAGGAAGGGGGGGATGGAGGGAGGAAGGAGGGGGCAGGAAGGGGAGGTTGGTTGGATGGGGGAAGGAGGGAGATGGAGGGAGAATGAGGGAGTGAGGGAAGGGAGGAGGGAGAGGAATGAGGGAAGGAAGGGAGTGAGGATGGAGATGGAGGGAGGTAGAGGGAATTACGAGAGGAAAAGGAGGGAGAAAGAGAGAATGAGGAGGGAGATGGAGGGAGAAAGGAGGTAGGAGGATGTATGAGGGAGGAAGGAGGGAGTTAGGAAGGAGTGAAGAGGGAAAAGGAGGGAGGGAAGAAGGAGTTAGGAGGGAGAATGAGGGAGTTAAGTGGGAGTGAGGAGTGAGGAAGGAGGGAATGAGGAAGGAGAAGGAGGGAATCGTGAGGGAGTCAGAGAGCGAGGACTTTTCCAGGATTGGGAAGGGAAGATAGGAGGGTAGTGAGTAAAGGTATTTTTCTGTCATATTCTCTCATCTCTTTCTTTCTTTTCTTCTTTCTATCTTTCTCTCTTCTCTCTCTCGTTCTGTCTTTCTCTCTGTTTCTTTCTTATCCTTCTGCCCCCCTCTCTCTCTCTTTCTTTTCTCCCTCTATCTCATTCTCTACTCTCTCTCCTCTCTCTCTCTCTCTCTCTCTCTCTCTCTCTCTCTCTCTCTCTCTCTCTCTCTCTCTCTCTCTCTCTCTCTCTCTCTCTCTCTTTCTCTCTTCTCCTTCTCTCTCTCTCTCTCTCTCATTCTATCTGTCTCTCTCTCTTTCTCTCTTCTCCCTCTCTCTCATTCTCTACCCTCTCTCTCTCTCTCTCTGTCTATCCATCTATATCTATCTATCTATCACTCTCTATCTATCTATTTCTCTTCCCATTTTCTTAAACTCAGAACCAAAACCACACCAACCTACCTCATCCTCCCATTTCCATAACTAAAAAAACAACAACCACAAACCTCCATTTCCCATTTTCTATGATCGCAAATCTACCCCCAACTTCCCACTTTCTATGAGCCAAAAAAAAAAATCCTCACTTCCCGTTTTCTACAAGAGGAAAACACCTGTTCACACTATTACGCGCAGCAAAATGACCTTTAAGTCAACTTGAACTAAGGGATACTAAGCCATACACTAGAGTACAAAAGGGGGAGTGAGGTGAACAATAGTGCCATCTGGTGGTTGTAGAGTGCCAGCAGGAAGTGTTCCATTTTGTCCAGGGTTGTGAGGTTGTTGGGTGGGGGGTGGGAAAGGGGGGGGTGAATTTCGTGCTTGGATGTTGT
>NC_091583.1:29001038-29003538 GCF_042767895.1 Penaeus vannamei | reverse complement strand
GAGATGAACAAGCTCGGTGCTTTGAATCTGTGATGAACATGAGCCGGAAATCATGTTAAAGATGGTAATGTAGAGAGATCGATAGATAGATAGATAGGTTTAGGGATAGATAATTGGGTAGGTAGGTTGGTAGGTAGATAGATAGATAGAGTGATAGAGGGATAGAGGGATAGACTTATAGATGGATAGATGGAGAGATAGAATGATGTAGGGATAGATAATTGGGTAGGTAGGTTGGTAGGTAGGTAGGTAGATAGATAGGTTTAGGGATAGATAATTGGGTAGGTAGGTTGGTAGATAGATAGATAGAGTGATAGAGGGATAGACTTATAGATGGATAGATGGAGAGATAGAATGATTTAGGGATAGATAATTGGGTAGGTAGGTTGGTAGAGAGATTGATAGATAGATAGGTTTAGGGATAGATAATTGGGTAGGTAGGTTGGTAGATAGGTAGATAGATAGGTTGAGGGATAGATAATTGGGTAGGTAGGTTGGTAGATATATAGATAGATAGAGTGATAGAGGGATAGACTTATAGATGGAGAGATGGATAGATAGAGTGATAGATTTATAGATGCGTAGACAGATGGATAGATAGATAGACTTGTAGATGGATAGATGGATGAATGGATAGATAGATAGATAGACTTATAGATGGATAGATGGATGAATGGATAGATAGATAGAGTGATAGACTTATAGATGGATAGATACATAGAATTATAGATGGATAGACGGATGGATAGATAGATAGATAGACAGATAGTTAAATAGAGTGATGGGTAGATGGATGGGTGGATGGATGGATAGATAGACGGATAAATGGATAGATAGATAGGCAGGAAGACAGATATAAATAGATAAATAGATAGAAAGATTGACTGAGTGATAGATTGATATATTAACAGAAAGACAGATATCCAGATAGATATAAAGATAGATGGAGTGATAGACAGCTAGATAGGTAGATAGATGAATAGATAGGTAGATAGAGATAGAGGGAGGGAGAGAGAGAGAGAGAGAGAGAGAGAGAGAGAGAGAGAGAGAGCGAGAGATAGAGAGAGAGAGAGAGAGAGAGAGAGAGAGGGAGGGAGAGAGAGAGAGAGAGGTAAGTATAGGTGGACAGAAAGTTATGTAGATATGTATGTGTATGTGCGTTTGTATGTGTGCGTGTGTTTGCGTACGGTGAATGTCATGTGTACATTGTAAATAAAGAACATTTTATGAATATTATCATAAGTTTATGTCACAAAGTGAGAGAAAAATGGGGAACAAATAAATATATCTGATCTAAATCCTTTAGCAAGTGAAATATTATAAAAGAAATATTATCATTATCATAAATCTAATATAAATTTTCAACATCAACTGAATCTCATACTCTATGTTTGTTTGTTTTTTTCTTTCTTTCTACTTATTTATTTATTCTTTATTTATTTTTTTTTTTTTTGTATATTTAGTCACGGTAATAGTGTGTGTGTCTGTGTCTTGGAGTCGGGACGTGTCTGAAGGTGTACGGACGTGCCTGAGCGTGTATGGACGTGTCTGAACGTGTGTGGACGTGTCTGAACTTGTATGGACGTGTCTGAACGTGTATGGACGTGTCTGAACGTGTATGGACGTGTCTGAACATGTATGGACATGTCTGAACGTGTATGGACGTGTCTGAACGTGCATGGACGTGTCTGAACGTGCATGGACGTGCCTGAACGTGTATGGACGTGTCTGAACGTGCATGGACGTGCCTGAACGTGTATGGACGTGTCTGAACGTGTATGGACGTGTCTGAACGTGTATGGACGTGTCTGAACGTGTATGGACGTGTCTGAACGTGTATGGACGTGTCTGAACGTGTATGGACGTGTCTGAACGTGTATGGACGTGTCTGAACGTGTATGGACGTGTCTGAACGTGTATGGACGTGTCTGAACGTGTATGGACGTGTCTGAACATGTATGGACATGTCTGAACGTGTATGGACGTGTCTGAACGTGCATGGACGTGTCTGAACGTGTATGGACGTGCCTGAACGTGTATGGACGTGTCTGAACGTGTATGGACGTGTCTGAACGTGTATGGACGTGTCTGAACGTGTATGGACGTGTCTGAACGTGTATGGACGTGTCTGAACGTGTATGGACGTGTCTAAACGTGTATGGACATGTCTGAACATGTATGGACGTGTATAGACGTGTCTGAACGTGTATCGAGCATGTATGGATTTTTTCTTTCTTTCTTCTTTGTCTTTCTTTAAAGTTTTTCTGGGTTTCTTTCTTCTGCCTTTTCTTCGTTTTTCTTCTTCTCTTTTTTGTGTCTGTTTTTTCTTTATTTATTTTATCTTTCTTCTTTTTTATTTATTTCTTGTCTGCTTTCTTTCTTCTGTTCCGTTGATTACTACTGTTTATCCTCCTTCCTTCCTTCTTCCTCTCATTCCCTCTTCCTCTTATTCCCATCGCTTCCCTACCCTTTCCCTCCCGCTCACCTCCTCTCCTCTCTC
>NC_091583.1:28988538-28993538 GCF_042767895.1 Penaeus vannamei | reverse complement strand
CCCTTTGCTTTTCATATTCTTATTTCTGTTTGTTCTTCAACTATTTCCTAATCTTCATCTTCTTCCCCCTCCTCCTCACCCTTTCCCCCTCACCTTCCCTCACCTTCTTCCCTCCTCCCTCCCTCCTTTCCTCCTTCATCTCAGCTGTCTCTTTTTACCGTCTCCTCCCCCTTCCCCCTATTTCCTCTTTCTCCCACCTCCTTCATCTCGACCCTTTCTCCCTCTTTCTTCCATGCCTTTCCCCCTTTCCCTTCCCTCTTCCTCCCTCTTCCTCTCCTCTATCCGTCCCCCACCTCACTCCTCCATCCCTCCCTCTTCCACCCACTCCTCTCTTCATCTTGTCTCTCTCTCCTTCTTTCTGCCTCCATCCTCCGCCCTCTCTCCCTCCCTTCTCCCACTCCCTCCCATCCTCCTATCCATTCCCTTCCTCCCATCCTACCTCCACCCTCTCTCCCTTCCTCCCATTCTCCATCACTCCCATCCATCCCAGCTTCCCCCCCTCCCACCCTCCCCACACTTCCCCTCTCCCTCCCTCCCATCCCCCCATCCCCTCCTTCTTCACCCTCCCCCTCCCTCCCATCCACCCTCCCCCTCCCCATCCATCCCCCATCCCCATCCTCCCTCCCCTCCACATCCTCCCATCCCTCTCCCTCCCCATCCTCCTCTCCATCCCTCCCCCTTCCCCCTCACCACCCCCAAACCCTCCTCCCATCCCTCCCCCTCATCTCACATGTCTGCCGTCCCTCCAGCCATCAATTTCCCCCCCACCCCCCACCCCCCCGTCGGCGATCTCCCGTCGGCGCGCTCTCTCCCGCTCTTTTGTCGGCGCGCGGGAAGGCGGGTGTCGCGTGGGCGCTTATGGCGGCGGTGTGCTGAATCCCTTCCGTTGGGGGATCCGATGCCGTTCGAGAAGGCGTTCGAGCGGATGACGGCGTGGAGGGGGATGCGCTTATGTTATTTTTTGTTTTGTTTTGGTTTGATTTGATTCGTTTATTTTTTTTTCATTTATTGTTTTTTTCTTATTATTTTAGGTGTGTTTTTTTTTTCTTTCTTTTTTTTTTCTTTTTTGGTGTTGTTTTCGGTTATTTCTTTGTTTAGAATTTTAACTTTACTTTGTTTCTTTTCTTTATTTCTCTCGAGCTTGATTTTATTCTCATTTATTTCCTCTCCATCTCCTCCTCCTCCTCTTCTTCTTCTTCCTCCTCCTCCTCCTTCTCCTCCTCCTCCTCTTCTTCTTCTTCTTCTTCCTCCTCCTCCTTCTCCTCCTCCTCTTCTTCTTCTTCTCCCTCCTTTCTCCGTTTCCTTCCGTCTCTTCTTATGTCCTTACTTGATGCATCTTACTTTTATCCAAAGAATCCTCCACCTCTACCATCCTCCTCCTCTTCCCCTTCCTCTTCTTCTTCCTCCTCCTCCTCCTCCTCTCACCTCCTCCTCACTCCTCATACCCCTCCATCTTCCATATCTCCTCCTCCCTCTGTCTCCCCCTCCTCTCTCCCTCTTCTCCTCACTCACTCTCCTCCTCTCCTCTCCTCCTCACACTCCACCTTCCTCCGCCTCCCCTTCTCCACCTCCTCCTCCTCCACCTCCTCCTCCTCCTCCCCCTCCTCCTCCTCCTCCTCCTCCTCTACCTCCTCCCTCCACCTCACCTCTCCCTCCTCTCCCTCCCCTCCCCTCCCTCTCTCTCTCCTCCATCTCATCCTCCTCATACCCCTCCATCTCCCTCTCCTCCCTCCCTCTCTCTCTCCCTCTCTTCCTCCCTCCCCTCCCTCCACCTCCTCCTCTTCCTCCCCCTCTTCCCCACACCTCTCTCTTTCTGCTCTTCCCTCCTCCCCTTTCCCCTCCCTCCCTTTCTCTCCTCTCCTCCTCACCTCCACCTCCTCCTCCCTTTCCACCTCCTCCCTTCTCCTCTGCCTCTCCTCCACCTCCTCCTCCCTCCTCCTCCACCTCCTCCCCTCCTCCTCCTCTACCTCCTCCCCTCCACCTCCACCTCCTCTCCTCCTCCTCCACCTCCACCTCCCTTTCTCTCCCTTCCCTGCCTCACCTCTCTCCCTCTCCCTCCACCTCTCTCTTTCTCCTCTTCCTCCTCCCACTTCCTCCACCTCCACCCCTCCTCCTCCTCCTCCACCTCTCCTCCTCCTCCTCCCTCCACCTCCTCCACCTCCACCTGCACCTCCTCCTCCTCCTCCCCTCCCTCCACCACCTCCTCCTCCACCTCCTCCACCTCCTCCCTCCTCCTCCTACTCCCCCGCCTCCCTCCTCCTCCACCTCCTCCTCCTCCACCTCCCTCCTCCTCCACCCTCCTCCTCCTCTTCCACCCTCCACCTCCTCCTCCCCTCCGCCTCCTCCTCCTCCTCCTCCTCCCTCCACCCTCCACCTCCTCCTCCTCCACCTCCTCCCCTCCTCCTCTCCTCCTCCCTCCGCCTCCTCCTCCTCTTCCTCCACCTCCTCCTCCACTCCCACCTCCTCCTCCTCCTCCTCCTCCTCCTCCTCCACCTCCACCTCCACCTCCTCTTCCTCCCCTCCCCCCTCCTCCCTCCCTCCACCTCCACCTCCACCACCTCCATCCCCAATAAATACCTCAACACTCTCTCCCACACCCAAGAATCCCCTTAATTAAAATCAGATCCCTTATATTTACCCTCAAACACCCTTTCCTTCCCATATAACGTCCCAGCTGCGGCCTCTATAACCCCCACCCACTCCCTCCTCCACCCAACCCCCTCCCCGGCCCCAGTAACCCCTTTATCCCCTTCCCCGGACCCTGTAACCCCCCTCCTCCCCTCCCCCACCCCCTCCCTGAAATAAGGAATCCAATGCCTTTCCCAAGCGGTTTGCGAGCGAGAGAGAGAGAAGAAAAAAAAAGGGGGTTCGATTCATGACACGTATGAATGCCATGCCAAAAGTAATCGAGGGTTGGGCATTGGGTCTTCTTGGCACGATTGGAGGGGTATGAGGGGCAGTATGAAATTCCTTTTTTTTTCTTTTTTTTTTTTGGGGGTGGAATTGGGTGGGAAATTTGGGGAAAGAAGGGGATGGGTTTGTATTTTCTTCTTTTCTTGTGTTCTCTTTTTGAACCGTTTCTTTTTTTCTTTCTCTCTTTCTTTCTCTCTCTCCCTCCCTCTCTCTTTCTTTCTCCCATCTCTCTCTCTCTCTTTCTCTCGCTTTCTCTCTCTCTCTCTCTCTCTTTCTCCCATCTCTCTCTTTGTCTTTCTCTTTCGCATGATCTCGGTCTCTCTCTCTAATTCTTCCTCGTCCTCTTTCCTCTTCCTCATCATCATCTTCCTCCTCCCTTCTCCTCCTCCTCCTCCTCTTCTTCCTTCCTTCCTCTTCTTCTTCTCCTTCTTCTTTTCTTATTGACCATTCTCCCTCCCTCCTCTTCCTCCCTCTCCTTCTTCATTCTCCCTTCTCCTAACCCCCCCCCTCTCCCCCTCCCGTACTGCATACACCCTCCCTCACTGACTCATCAATACAAGCAATATACTAGAAAACCCTCCCCCGTTAAAGAGAGACGTCCCTCTTATCGAGGCCTAGCACGTCCGGAATGCAAATGAACGATGCTGAATCAAAAAAAAAAAAAAAAAAAAAAAAAAAAAAAAAAAAAAAAAACAGATATATACATATATTTTTTAACACGTCATTGGATGTTCAAATACAGACCTTTGATCTTGAGTAATGTTCTTGAGTAATGCATTTGAGAAGAGTGAATGTGAATAGAGAAGTGAATAAACTAGATAAATATAGATATAAAGAACATGAACGTGAATAAACTAGATAAATATAGATATAAAAAATATAAAGTGAATAAACTAGATACATGTGGATATAAGGAATATAAAGTTAATAAAGTACATAAATATGGATAGGAAGAATATAAAGTAAATATAACTAGAGAGGTATATCTATAAAGAATATGAAATGAACATAACAAAATAAATATAGATATAAAGAATATAAAGTGAATAAACTAGATAAATATGGATAGGAAGAATATAAAGTAAATATAACTAGATAGACATAAATATAAAGAATATGAAGTGACTATAACTAGATAGATATAGATAAAAAGAACATAAAGTGAATATAAATTCATAACTATAAATATAAAAACCATAAAGTGAACATGGATATAGATATAAATATGAATATAGATATAGATATAAATGAATATTAATATAAAGAATAGAAAACTGAATATAAATAGATAAATAAAGATATATAGACTATAAAGTGAACATGGATATACATATAAATATAAATATAGATATGGATATGAATAAATATTAGTATAAAGAATATAAAAGTCAATATAGATAGATAGATATAAATATAAAGAATATAAAGTGAACAAGGATATAAATATTATTATGATTATAGATATAGAAGTAAATGAATGTTAATATAAATAACTTTAAAGTGATTATATATGAATGAATATATACATGAGAAATGTAGAGTGAATATAGATGTAAATAAAAAGAGGAGTGATTGTAAATATAAAAGTGAATATATAAAGTCATCACGTACTTTGTTTCCTCTATAATCGACGTGAATATTATATTATTTGATTTTTGTTTGTTTTGCTATCACTTTCTCTCTCTCTCTCTCTCTCTCTCTCTCTCTCTCTCTCTCTCTCTCTCTCTCTCTCTCTCTCTCTCTCTCTCTCTCTCTCTCTCTCTCTCTCTCTCTCTCTCTCTCTCTCTCTCTCTCTCCGATCCCTCCTCTCTCTCTCTCTCTCTCTCTCCGCTCGCTCACTCTCTCTCTCTCTCTCTCTCTCCGTTCGCTCACTCTCTCTCTTTCTCTCCGATCGCTCACTCTCTCTCTCTCTCTCTCTCTCTCACTCTCTCTCTATCTCTCTCTCTCTCTCTCTCTCTCTCTCTCTCTCTCTCTTAAGCTCTCTCTCTCTCTCTCTCTCTCTCTCTCTCTCTCTCTCTCTCTCTCACTCTCTCTCTCTCTCTCTCTCTCTCTCTCTTTCTCTTCCTTCCCCTTTGCCCCCCCCCCCG
>NC_091583.1:28986005-28988038 GCF_042767895.1 Penaeus vannamei | reverse complement strand
GTGGTGGGGTGGTGGGTGGTTGGGGGTGCAGGTGGTGTGATGGTGGGGGTGGTGGGTGGGGTGGTGGTGGGTGGTGGAGCGTGGGTGGTGGTGGATGGGGAGGTGGATGAGTGGATGGTGGGAAGTAGTGTGTGGACGATGGGCGGTGGAGTGGTGTGATGGTGGTGGGTGGGTGGGGTGGATTGTGGGCGGCGGGTAGGTGTGTGGAGGTGGGGGTGTGGGGATGTGGACAGTGGAGGTGCGGTTGTAGCGATGGATGGTGGGTGGTGGACGGTGGGTGGTGTGAGGTAGGTGGTGGGTGGTGGGCGCAGGGCAGTCCAGGCAGGGGAGTGGTTAAGAGTAGCTGAAAGTGGGCGGAGTTTAGAAATCGTTCTGGTTGTTCTAGTTGTTATCATCTATTGTTCTACGCATCGCAAGTGTATCATTGGAGGCGCGTTCATCATGAACATTATCATCAGCAGAATTCGTATCAATATCATTCTTATTTTCACTTATCGTAAACACACTTATAATGATAGTGAAGCTAGTAAACACACTTATAATGATAATGATACTAGTAAACACACTTATAATGATAGTGATACTAGTAAAATACACTATATAGATGACATAGTGATACTAGTAAACACACTTATAATGATAGTGATACTAGTAAACACACTTATAATGATAGTGATACTAGTAAACACACTTATAATGATAGTGATACTAGTAAACACACTTATAATGATAGTGATACTAGTAAACACACTTATAATGATAGTGATACTAGTAAACACACTTATAATGATAGTGATACTAGTAAACACACTTATAATGATAGTGATACTAGGGGGGGTTTAAAGGGTAGGGAGAAGGAGGGGAGGGGGTTTAGAGAGGGGGACAAAGGGGGAGGGAGGGGCTTGGGAGGGGGACGGAGGAAGGTCAGAGGGGGTTGGGAGGGAGAAGTCAGAGGGGGAGGGGGAGGGTGGGGTTGAAGGAAGGGTCAGAGAGGGAGGGAGGTGAGGGATAGGGAGGGGGTTATAGGGGGCGGGGGGAGGTAGGGTCAGAGGGAGAGAGGGGGAAGGGAGGGTCAGGAGGGAGGGGGAGGGGAAGGAAGGGTCAACGAGGGAGGTCTTAGGGGGGGAGAGGGAGGGATGAAGGTTTGAGGAAGGAGGGATGAGGGGATAGAGGAAGGGATGGAAGGGAGTGTATATATGTGTGTGTTTCTGTACGTTTGAATTTCTGTGTGTATGTGTGTGTTTCTGTGCGTGCCTGTGCGTATGCGTGTGTGTTTGCCTGTGTGTACGTGTGTATACGTGCGTATGCGTGCGTGCGTTTCTATATATTTGAATATCTGTGTGTATGTGTGTGTTTCTGAGCGTGCGTGTGCGTAAGCGCGTAAGTGTGCCTACTTGTATTGTTGTATTGTATGTGTGTGCGTGCATGTATGTGTACGTGCATGCGTATAAGTGTTTCCGCGTATGTCTGTGTCTGAATACGTGTACGTGTACGTGTACGTATACGAGTATACGTGTACGTATACGAGTATACGTGTACGTATATGAGTATACGTGTACGTATACGAGTATACGCGTAAATCTCTATCCGCATGTACGTACGCTCACCCGATTCTCCGCCCATGTACATACGGAATATTATTCTTGCAACATCGAGTGACGATGTTTGCCCAAACAATGATGTTGACTTTTGATATAGGATTTGACTGATGACTTCTCGTTGCGCTTAACGGCCGAGTTTAAATTTAGAGCATCGTCATCATCATCGTCATCGTCGTTTTCAATACCAGCCTCGTCTGAGTCATCGTCATCTTCAGAATCATTTTCTTCGTCATTATCATCGTTATGATTCCTATTATCATTATTGTTACACCATCATTATCATCAGCATCATAATCGTTATCATCATCATCGTTATGATTCCCATCATTATTATTGTTACACCATCATTATCATCATCATCATAATCGTTATCATCATCGTTATGATTCCCATCATTATTATTGTTACACCATCATCACCATCATCATCATC
>NC_091583.1:28966005-28973505 GCF_042767895.1 Penaeus vannamei | reverse complement strand
TTCCCTCCCTCTCCCACTTCTCCTCCCACTCCTCCACTCCTCCCCTCCTCCCTCTCTAAGCCCCCCACCTTCCCCCTCTCCACCCCACTTCCTCCTCCCCCTCCTCTCTCCTCCCTCCCTCCTCTAAGTCTCCACCTTCCCCCTCTCCCCACCCCACTCCACTCCCTCCCTCCCCTCCTCCCTCTCTAACTCCCCACCCTCCTCCACCCTCCACCCCACCCACCCACTATTCTAACCTACTGCCCTCCTCTTGTTGAAAAACTAGATTATTTTCTTTTGGCAGGAATTATATCCCACCATCCCCCACTAATTTCTAACCTGCTTGCCTCCTATTGTTGAAAAAATAGATTATTTTTCTTTTAAATATCAATTACATCTTGTATATATAGATATTTCCAGAGCTTTTCTTACCTATTGTAAAGAGAGAAAGGAGAGAGAGAGAGAGAGAGAGGGAGAGGAGAGAGAGAGAGAGAGAGAGAGAGAGAGAGAGAGAGAGAGAGAGAGAGAGAAAGAGAAAGAGAGAGACAGAGAGAGAGAGAGAGAGAGAGAGAGAGAGAGAGAGAGAGAGAGAGAGAGAGAGAGAGAGAGAGAGAGAGAGAGAGAGAGAGAGAAGAGAGAGAAGATAGAGGGAGAGAAAAAGTGAAGAGAGATAGAGAGAGAGAGAGGGAGAGAGAGAGAGAGAGAGAGAGAGAGAGGGGAGGGAGAGAGAGAGAGGGAGAAAGAGAGAAAGAGAGAAAAAGTGAAAGAGAGATAGAGAAAGAAAGAGACAGATATACAGATAGACAGACAGACAGACAGACAGACATAGAAAGAAAGAAAAAAAAGAGAGAGGGAGCGAAAAGAAAAGAAAAGAAAAAGAAATCTGCCAACCATCCCGCCCCTATTTGTTAGCTCTCCGCTCCCTGCCCCGAAGACTACGATTTAAAAATGGCGCGGAAAGGCGTGATAAACGAGCCTCGAATTATGAGATAGACGCCCTATCTATGTTAATTATCATCCCTGCGCCCGCTTAGCTATTTATCAATGTCAAAGAGGAATATACAAGGTAACAAGAGTCCTGTGTGTCTGTTTTATCGCATGATTTTTTTTTTTTAAGTGAATTCATACGTTTTCGTCATCCTCCCAATATGGCGGCGAGGGACTACGGGTCTAATATTATTCCCCCTAAAAATTCCAATATGGGATACGGATGTAAAGTCTTTTTTTTTTCTTTCACTCTTTTCTTTCTTTTTTACTTAGAAAAAAGTGGAATATTAAGATCGTTACACGGGCGCTACTCGATGTTCTTTTAATGTATTCGGCGGCTCATTTGAATCTAATTTGCGTTGAACAAGATAGAGGAGGTTTACAAGGCGTCCATTTTGAATCCCGTTTTCTATGGCTTCTTCGGGAATTTACGAACGGTGAACTTATAACTTTTGTTTCCTTTTTTATCGCTATTACTTATTTATTCATTTATTATTATTATCATTGTCATTATTATTATTATTATTATTATTATTATTGTTATTATCATCATCATCATCATTATTATTATTATTATTATCATCATCATCATCATTATTATTATTATTATTGTTATTATTATTATCATTATTATTATTATTATTATTTTGTAAATTGAAGTTAGTATGAGAAGTAGTATATAAATTAGATATAAATTAATATTTTCTTATTGAGGTGAAGATGGTGACGGAAATGAGAGAGAGAGAAGAGAGAAAGAGAATTAATGAATGTAATAAACAGAAAGGAAATATAATAATAGAAAATTGGGGATCTGAAAGAAAAAAAACTGAAAATAGAAAGTTGAAATCACAACATCTAACCTAAGTAAAAAAAACCAGCGAAATTTAAAAAATGAAATAAAACATTAACAAACAAATTTAACATAATAACAAACAACGATTCACATAAGAAATAACAGACCCCAAGTGTCTTATATCTTCTCATTATCGTTATCATAATTATATTTTCCTTTTCATTCACAATAAAATGCTTGGTCTTGAATGGCGCCCAATCAGTGAGCTTTCTCTTGATTGGACCGTGAATCAAGTTGACGCGAAGACTGGGTGGTGATTTGATGATTGGGGGATTGGGGGGGGGGGAGGAGGGGGAGGGAGGGGAGTGAGGAGTGGGGGTGGGGGGGGAAGGAGGAGTGAGGAGGGTGGGGGAGAAGGGAGAAAGGAGTGGGGGTGGGGAGGGGAAGGGAAGGAGGAGGAAAAAGTGGAAAGAGGGAGGGAGAGGAGGAGGAAAGAGAGGGAGGGAAGGGTGGGGAGTGGGTGGGGAGGGAGAGGAGGAAGGGAGGAGGGAGAAAGGAGGGAGGAGATAGGGGAAGGGAAGGAAGGGAGGGAGGGAGGAAGAAATGATAGGGAGGGAGGAAGAAAGAGAGGAAGGAGGAGGGAGGGGTGGACATGGGGAGGGGGAGGGAGAGAGGGAGGGAGGAAGGAGTGGGGAGGGGAGGAAGGAAGAGGTGATGGGGAGTGATGGAAGAGGAAGGAGGGAGGTGGATAGAGGAAGGAAGAGGGAGGGGAGGAGAGAGAAGTGGGGAAGAGTAGAGAGATGAATGGGGAAAGGAAGACCATGAAGAGGTAGAGAGGGTAAAAAAAAAGATGAGAAAGAGAAATAGAAAAAATAAATAAATCAGGATAGAAAGAGGGAAAGATAAAGAACTGAGGAAAAATGAAACAGGTAAAGAGAAATTGGGGAAGTGGTAAGCAAGGGAAGAAAGGAGAAGTGAGGGAAGAATGAAGTAAAGGGGTGGGAAGGGAGAGGTAAAGTAGCGATTGGGTAAAAGAAGAAAAAGAAGAGAGAGTGAGAGAGAGATCATAATAATAATAATAATAATAATAATAATGATAATAACAATAATAATAATAACAATAATAATAATAATAATAATAATAATAATAATAATAATAATAATAATAATAATAATAATAATGAAAATGACAATGATGATAATTATAATAATAAAAAATAATAATATCAATTCTGATGATACTGATAATAACAATAATAATAATAACAATAATCACATTAATGATGATAATGATAATAACAATAACACAATTAATAATAATATCAAAAATAATAACAATAATAAAAAATAATAATATCAATTCTAATGATACCGATAATAACAATAATAATAATAACAATAATCACATTAATAATGATAATGATAATAACAATAACACAATCAACAATAACAACAATAACAATAACATTAATAATAGTGACAATCACAACAACAACAACAACAACAACACCAGACCCAAATTATTAATAATAACAATACTAATAACAATAACAATAGTGATAATAACCACAAAAACAATAACAACAACAAAGACACCAGACCCAAATTAATAATAATAACAATACTAATAACAATACTGATAGTGATGATAACAACAAAAGCAACAACAAAGACACCAGACCCAAATTAATAATAATAACAATACTAATAACAATACTGATAGTGATAATAACAACAAAAGCAACAACAACAACACCAGACCCAAATTAATAATAATAACAATACTAATAACAATAACAATAGTGATACGAACAACAACAACGACACCAGACCCAAAGCCAAAAGAGAAACGCCAAGCGCAACTCCAGAAGCAGCTTAGTCACTTGCGCATGCGCTGTGAAGCATCAATATCCAGCCTTTCTATATTACGTGTTAAATGGCTTCCAGATGTTATGAGAGCGTTGAGTGCAGTCGCTCGCAAACAGGTGATTGCGTCTCACGCTCAGCTGGTTCTGTCTGGAGCAGCTGATTGTGCTTGGTAAATGAGGGATTGGTTCTTTTGTTAATAGCTGGTTGTCTCTCGCAAACAGCTCATTGTGTTTTTTTGAAACAGATGATTGTTTCTTTATAAACAGCTGATTGTTACTTGTAAATAGCTGATTGTCTCTCGCAAACAGCTGATTGTCTCTTGTAAATAGCTGATTGTGTTTTTTGAAACAGCTGATTGTTTCTTTGCAAACAGCTGATTGTCTCTTGTAAACAGCTGATTATTGTTTTATAAACATCTGATTGTTTCTTTGTCAACAGCTGATTGTGTCTTGTAAACAGCTGATTGTCTCTTGTAAACAGCTGATTATTTCTCTATAAACAGCTGATTGTTTCTTTGTCAACAGCTGATTGTGTCTTTGAAACAGCTGCTTGCCTGTTGCAAACAATTGATTGTCTCTCACACTTTGCTGCTTCTTTTTGAAACAGCTGATTCAGTCTTGGAAATAAGTTTTATTTTCCCTCAAACAACGAAAGGACTAAAGCTAAACAGCTGATTGTCTCTCATCTCCTCAGAGAAGGTGAGATGTATCACAAGACATGCAAATTTAGCCCTTGCGTGTATTGTGATTAGGTTTGTTTTCTTTTCTAAGTTCTGATGCGTTATGGTTATGTATATCTATCTATCTATGTATGTGCGTGCGTGTATGTATGTATGCATATGTATACAAATATATATATATATATATATATATATATATATATATATATATGTATATATATATATGTGTGTGTGTGTGTGTGTGTGTGTGTGTGTGTGTGTGTGTGTGTGTGTACTTACATGTGCACTTTATACATACACACACACACACACACACACACACACACACACACACACACACACACACACACACACACACACACACACACACACACACACACACACACATGTATATATATATATATATATATATATATATATATATATATATATATATATATATATATATATATATATTCCTCTCTTACCCGCTCTAATTTCGACAGATGCTCTTAATAAAATAACAAGATTGCGATGCGGTGAACACACACGATAACACGCTGAGTAAAATGAGTAAATATTGAGGTGTGAATTACCGCATGAGAGAGAATGAATGAATTAAATGTATGATGAACTGAGGGTGAGTTACTACGGCTTCGCTTCACGGAATACTGGATACGTTTTAGACTTGTGCTTGCTGTTGTGTGTTGGGTTTTGGAGAGAGAGAGAAAAAGAGGAAGAAAGAGGGGAATAGAGAGAGAGAAAGAGAGGGGAAGGATGTAAGAACGCATAGGGAATAATAAGGTAGATAAGAGAGCGAAAGAGAGATAGAGAGAGAGGGAGAGAGAGAGAGAGAAACAAGTTAAAAGACTTAATAAGGTAGATAAAATAGAGAGAAAAAGACACAAGAGAGAGCGAAAGAGAGATAGAGAGAGAGAGAAAGAAATTAAAAGTCTTTGTCATTTCCAGAAGAAATTGCTGAGAAAAAAGAAGAAAATAAAAGAAAAAGAAGGAAAAAATAATAAATTGGAACTTACTCTACCTTGGAGAGAGAGAGACTCAGAAGAAATTGCTGAGAAAAAAGAAGAAAATAAAAGAAAAAGAAGGAAAAAATAATAAATTGGATAAATAAATGACCTGAATCAACGAAAACTTCATGTAACAGAAAAACAAAAAAATAAACGAAACAGCCTAAACCAACAAAGAAACAAGAAATAACAAACAACGATAAAAAAATAAAGGAATAAGACACACGGAAAGACAATAGAAATAATAAAGCCATTTACAATTTCGTGTCGTGATAAGGAATGAATGAATTTACGATTGTTCTGAAAGACCTTGGGACTCCCTTACACAATTATGAATGGAGGGAGAAGGAGAAGGAGAAGAAAGGAGGAAGAGAAGGGAGACAAGAAAAAAGGGAAGGGGGGGAGGGAGGCAAGAAGGGAGACAAGAAAATGGGAAGAAGGAAGACAAGAAAAAGAGAAGGGAGAGAGGAAGAAGGGAGACAAGAAAAAGGGAAGGGAAGAGGAAAGAGAAAGACAAGATAAAAGGGAAGGGAGGGAGGGAAGGAAGTGGTGGGAATTAGAGAAAGGAGGAGGAGAGGAGGTGAGAATGAGGGAAGTGGGAAAGAGGAGGAGGAGAACAAGTGAGAATGAGAGGTGTGGGGATAAAAAAAAAAAAAGAGGAGGAGAGATGGGAAAAAATAGGATTAAGGAAAGATTAAGAATGAGGAAAGATTAGAGAAGAAAAGAAAATAGAAAAGGGAATAGAAGAAGAAAATATAACAACGGAAGGAGGAAAGAAAGAGAAAAAAACCGGGACAGGGAGAAGATGGAAGAGAAAACAAAGAAGATAAGAAAAAAAATAGAGAAGGGGAGAACACGAAGAAGAAGAAGGAAAGATAGGAGGAGGAGAAAGAAGGAAGAGAAACAGAAGAAGAATGACTAAGGGACGGGGAAGGGGGGAGGGAGAAGGACACCAACAATGGTCGGAAGGATGTAGGATTCTCCGAGCAAGAAGGACAAGAAGGTGAAGGAAGAGGAGAAGAGGAAGAGAAGATGAGAAAGAGGAAGAAGAAAAAAGGTAAAGGGGTGAAGAAAGAGGGAGAGGAAAGGAAAAAGAAGATGAAGAATTAGAAGAGGGGAGAAGGAGAGATAGAAGGACACAAGGAGGTGAAGGAGAAGAAGGTAGGTAAAGAAGGAGAGGAAAAGAAAGGAAAATAAAATGGAATAGGAGGAGGGGGGAAAGAAGAGGAAGAAGGGGTGGGAAGGAGAGGACACGAAGCAAAAGAAGGGAGAAGAATAAACAAAGAAGAAAGGGGAAGAAGAAATACAAAAAGAAGGAGAAGAAAAGATACAAAAAGAAAGAGAAGAAGAATGAACAAAGAAGAAAGGAGAAGAAGAAATACAAAGAAGGAGAAGAAGAAATACAAAGAGGAAAAGAAGAAAAATACAAAAGAAGAAAGCAAATAAAATAAAGAAATAAGAAGATTGAAAACCAAGAAGGAGAAAACAAGAGGGCGAAGACGACGAAGAGAGAATGGGGAGAAAAGAAGATAGACGGGGAGGAGACGAAGGAGGAGGAGAACATGGGCGTGTGGGCGTGTGGGCGTGCAGACAGGAAGGGCGGAGGAGATAGAAGGATGTATGGACGAGGAGATAAGAGGAGGTGGGGGGAGGGGAGGAGGAGGTGGGGAGAGGGGATAGCAAGGGGATAGAGGGGAGAGGTGTTAAGAGAGAGGGAGGGGGAAGGGGAAGGGAGGGAGGGGTAAGGGGAGAGGGAGAGAGGGAGGGAGAAGGGGGGAGAGGGAGGGAGAAGGGGGAGGTGGGTAAGAGGGGAGAGGAAGGGAGGAGGGGGAGGGGAGGAGAACGGAAGAAGGAAGAAGAGACAGGAATAGGAGATGGTGAATGAGGGAGTAAGGGAAGTGCAAGGAGATAAGGGAGAGGAAAAGAAAGAGAGAAAGATGAGTAATTAAGTGGTGGGGTGATGAGAAGAATAGAAGGGAGGAAAATAGTGAGACGAAGGGATAAGGGAGAGAGAGAGACAGAAGATATAGAGTATAAGGACGAAGGAGAGGTGAGGGAGAGAGATGAGATGAAAGGAAGGAGATAGAGACGGAAAGTGAGGAGTTGAGGGAGAGGGGAGAAGAGAAGAAGAAGGATGAGGAATGAGGGAAAGAAAAGGAGGAAAGAGAGAAGGGGGAATAGGAGAG
>NC_091583.1:28951005-28956005 GCF_042767895.1 Penaeus vannamei | reverse complement strand
GGGGAAGGGAAAGAGGTGGGGGTGGGAAGGAGGGAGGTGGGAGTGGAGGAAGGGGGGGGGAAGGGGTAGGGGAGGGGGAAGGGTGGGGGAAGGGGGTGGGGGTGGGGAAAGGGGAGGGGGTGGGGAAAGAGGTAGGGGTGGGGGAAAAGGGGTGGGGGTGGGGGGAAGAAGGGGTGGGGGTGGGGGAAGAGGGGGAAAAGGGAGAGGGGGGAAAGAGGTGGGGGGTGGGGGTGGTTGAGAATAGGGGTGGGGGTGGGTGGTTAAAGGGATTTGGGGATATTTTTCTGGGGTTATTATTCATTATTAATGTTATTATCATTATTACTGTTAGTATTATATATTATTATAATTTGTATTATTAATGTTATTATCAATATTAGTGTTAGTATTACTGTTATCATTATTATCATTGCTATTATTACTATCAATATTTCTGTTATTGTTATAATTTCATTATTATCATTATGATTATTATATTATTATTATCACTACTATTATTACAATCATTATCATTATCAATATCTTTTCGGTATCATTATTATCATTATTATTGCTGCTACTGTTATTATTATCATTATCATTATTATTATTATCATTATCATTATTATCATTATCATTGTTATTACAATTATTACTATTACTATTATTACCGTTATTTTCACGGTTGTTATTTTATCATTATTATTTTCATAACACAGAAGATAATAATAACAATAATGATAGTCATTTAGAATTAAGAATTAAGAAATAAACAAAAGAATGAATAAGTGAGAGTAATATAATTATTACTATTATTATTATCATTGTTACTATTAGTTTATCATTATTATTATTATCATTATTAATGGTGATAATAACAATAACAATAATCATACGAATAATCATAACGATATCAAAATAATGATGATAATGATAACAACAGTAATCTTAATAACAATAATGATAATAAGAATAATAGTAATGGTAGTAATTATAATAATAAAAATGATAGTAATAATATTAATGATAATAATAATAATGAAAAATATAAACACTCATGATAATAAAGATATCATTGATAATACCATCAATCACAACAGCATTAAGGGCATTTACAACTATAAAAACATAAACATTTCATATATTTTTCACCTTCCGAAAAAAAACAAAAACAAAAAAACAAAATGGCGCCGACAACCCGTCCTTCCCGCCTCCTCAACCGACTCGTCCGAACCGCCGCCTCCGCCAAGCCACCGCTCTTTCCGTGGCGAGGTTGAGCGCGTGCTGTTCATTCATTTAATTCCCTCAATTGACTTCCATCCTTTTCCATCAATTTCCATCACGTGCCCTTTTACGCCCGCGCAACAAAATCTCGCCGCGTTTTCTCGTCGTTGTGTTTCGGAAGCCGGAGTCGCAGCCGCGGTTCCGGAAGCGTGGGCGGGTGTTTGGGTTTTTGACTTTTTTTTCTTATTTGTTGTTCTTTTGTTGTTGTTGTTGTTTGTTGTTTGTTGTTATTTTCTTTTCTTTTTATTGTATTTTCGTTGTGTTTATGTTTATTTATTTTATTTGTTTTCCTTCATTCTGTTTTGTTTATTTTTCTCTACACTGTTTTCTTTGTTCTTTCCTTTTCTGTCTTAATTGATTTCTGTTCCTGATTCTTTTCTCTTCCTTTTTTCCTTGTTATTCGTTGTTATTCGTTTCACTTATTTGTTCTTATGTTTTGTCTTATTTGTTCTCCTATCTTTTTTCGTGCAGTTCTTTCTTATTGTTATATTTCTTTTCCTTCGTTCCTTATTCTCTGTTCTTTCTTTCTTGGCCTCTAACGTTTTCCCTTGTTCTCTGTTCTTCCCTCGTTGCTCTCTCTCTTATTTTCCCTTGTTATCTGTTCTTTCCTTTTCTCTTCTTCCTTCCTTCTCTCTTCCACATCTTTCCATGTTCTCTGTTCTTCCTGTCTTGTCTTCTGACGTTTTCTTTGTTTTTTATTCTCTGTTCTTCTCCTTCCTTGTTCTCCACCTCTTCTTTCTTTTCCTCCTTTGTCGTTTGTTCTTCTTGTTCTCTTTCTTTCTCTTTCTTTATTGTAGTTATTGCATGTTCTCTGTTATTTCAATCTTGTTCCATTTTTCTTGTTTGTTTGTTCTTGTTTCTTAATGATTTTTCCTTATTCTTCTTCTTCTTTCTCATTCTCGTATCTTTTCTTGTTCTTCTTCTTCCTTTTTTTCTTTGTTATCCTTTTCTTTCTTCCTTCCTCCTTTCCTTCGAAAAAGAGAGATATGTTAAGAGACTGGCTGATAGATATAGAGATAGACAGATAGATAGATATGTAGAAATTTAGATTAGCATACAAAGAAAGAAAGAGAGAAAGAGAGAGAGAGAGAGAGAGAGAGAGAGAGATAGAGAGAGAGAGAGAGAGAGAGAGAGAGAGAGAGAGAGAGAGTGAGAAAGGGAGAGAGAGAGAGAGAGAGAGAGAGAGAGAGAGAGAGAGAGAGAGAGAGAGAGAGAGAGAGAGAGAGAGAGAGAGAGAGAGAGAGAGAGAGAGAGAGGAAGAGAGAGAGAGAGAGAGAGAGAAGGAGAGGGAGAGAGAGAGAGAGAGAGAGAGAGAGAGAGAGAGAGAGAGAGAGCGAGAGAGAGAGAGAGAGAGGAGAGAGAGAGAGAGAGAGAGAGAGAGAGAGAGAGAGGGAGAGAGAGAGTGAGAGAGAGAGAGAGAGAGAGAGAGGGAGAGAGGAGAGAAGGAGAGAGAGAGAGAGAGAGAGAGAGGATACGGAGGAAGAGTAAGTCGGGAGGGAGGAGGGAGTGGGGAGAGAGAGAGAGAGGAGACAAGAACTCCAGCAGAAGCGGATATAGACGCACGCGCGCATTAACTGCCTGTGTCTGCTTGCCTGCTTGTGGGGGCGTGACAGTGCCAGAGTGCCAAGGGGGGGAGGGGTGGGAGAAAGGAGGAGGAGGGAGGGAGGGAAGGAAGGAGGGGGGACGAGAAGGGGAGGGGAAGGAGGAAGGGGGGAGAAAGGCGGAAGGGGGGAGAAGGAGAAGGAGGAGGGGAGGAAGGAGGAGGGGAGGGAAGGAAAGGGAGGGGGAGGAAGGAGGAGGAGAAAGGGGGAGGGAGGAGGAAGGAGGAGGAAGGGGGGGAGGAAGGAGGAGACGGAGGGGGGAGGGTGGGAGGGGGAAGGAGAAGGGAGAGGGAAGGAGGGAGGAGGTGGGGGAGAAGGAGGAGGAGGAGGGGAGGAGGAAGGAGGGAGGAGGAAGGAGGAGGGGGGTGAGGATGAGGAAGGAGGAGGAGGGGATGAAGGAGGAGGGGGGAAGGAAGGGGGAGTGAGGAAGGAGGAGGAGGGGGAGGGGGGAGCAGGGGAAGAGGAGGGGAGGGGAGGAAGGAGGAGGGGGGGAGGAGGAGGAAGGAGGAGGAGGAAGGAAGGAGGGGAGGAGAAGGGGAGGAAAAAGGAGAAGGGAAGGAAGGAGGAGGGGGAGGAGAAGGAGGGGGAAGGAGGGAGGAGGGAGAAGGAAGGAGGAGGGAGGAAGGAGGGAGGAAGGAGAAAGGGGAGGGGAGAGGACATTCCTTATAATTAGTGCTTGTGTTTTGGAGGGAGAAAGGGGAGGGGAGGAGGGGGGAGAGAGGAGGGGGGTAGGGAGGGAGTGGGAAAGGGGGAGGATACGAAAGGAGGAAAGGGGAAGAGGAGAGGTGGTAAGAGAAATAGTGGAAGAGGAGAGAGGGAGGGAGGAGAAGAGAAGGAGAGGAGTGGGAGGGGGAGGAGGAGAGAAGAGAAAGAGAGGCAAAGGGACTGAAGAGATGGAGGTGGAAGAATTGGGTGAAGATGGAGTGAAAGAGAAGAAGAGATAAAGGGGGAGAGGGGAATGGGGAAAAGAAAGAGAGGAATAAAGAAAGGAAAGCAGGAAGGGGAAAAAGAAGGAAGAGGAGAGTAAGGAAAAAGAAAGGAGAAAGAGAGAAGGGGGAGAGGAAGAGGGAAAGGGGGGAGAGGGAAAGGAAAGGAGGAAGGGGAAAAAAGAAAGAGAGGAGTAAGGAAAAGAAAAGGAAAGGAGAAGGAGAAATGGAGAAAAATGGGAGTAAGGAAGAAGAAAGGAGAAAGAGAGAAAGGGAAGAGGGAGAGAGAAAGTGGGGAGAGGAGGAAAGGAGGAAGAGAGAAAAAGGAAGGAAAAAGAAAAGGAAAGGAGAAGGAGGAAAAAAGAAGGAAGAGAGGAGAGTAAAGGAAAAGAAAGGAGAAACAAAGAAAGGGGGAGGGATCAGAGAAAGTGGGGGAGAGGAGGAAGGAAAAAAGAAAGAAGAGAAGGAGAGGACTAAAGAAAAGGAGAAGGAAAGGTTAAAAGAAGGAAGAGAGAAGCAAAAGAAAAAGAAAGGAGAAACAGAGAAAGGGAGAGGAAGAGGGAAAGTGGGGAGGAAGGGAAGGAAAGGAGGAAGGAAAAAGAAGGAAAGAGAGGAGTAAGGAAAAGAAAAGGAAAAGGAGGAAGAGGTAAAAAGAAGGAAGAAAGGAATAACAGAAAAGAGAAAGGAGAAAGAGAAATGGAGAAAAAAGAATAAAGAGAGAAGCAAAAAAAAGAAAGGAGAAACAGAGAAAGGGGAGAGGAAGAGGGAAAGTGGGGAGAAGGAAAGGAAAGGAGGAAGGATAAAATAAGAAGGAAGAAAGGAATAAGAAAAAAGAAAAGGAGAAGGAAAAATGGAGAAAAAAGAAAGAGAAGCAAAGAAAAGGAAAGGAGAAACAGAGAAAGGGGAGAGGAAGAGGGAAAGTGGGGAGAGGGGTGAAATATGAACAGTATATCTAACACGTGCTAACCTTGACTTTATACCGTCCGGGGCAAGAACGAGCCAAACCACAAGCACATGTTGGTGTAAGCACATTATGATGTTTTTGTTTACCAAAGCATGTTGCTCTTAATGCTCAGACACATGGTGGAAACACACAATTATGTAATTATGTTATTATCATTATTTTTACCATTATTATTATTGTTGTCATTATCATTATTATTACCGTTATTGTTATTGTTATCATTATCATTTTAGTTTTTTCATGATT